>NC_140816.1:2365000-2427500 GCF_050613455.1 Vespa mandarinia | reverse complement strand
GAATTGAGAACAATTCCTTTATTTTATGTACACGTCATCTATCATCTTTGGTGCGGATCAGGTAGGGTCAGATGGGATGAGGTTAGATGGGGTTTGATGGTTGGTGGAAGAAGAGATGAGGAGGTAGTCTCGTTCTTTTCGTTTAGAACTTTATTATCTTTTATTCAAACATGAATTCCCTTGAACCAAATGTAAATCCGTGAAAGAATCTGTTCAATTCTTCGCACGTGATGCATTATTATTATTATTATTGTTGTTGTGTTGTTGTTGTTGTTGTTTTTATTATTATTTATACTATTCTTTCTCTATAATCATAATTTTCAAGTACCTAACTTTTAGAATATGGTTTGGTATTCTTCTTTCTTATCTTTTCAGATACTTTCTTTCTTTTCTTTTCTTTTCTTTCCCTTTCTCTTCTTTTTTTTTTTTTTTTTTTTTTCATTTCATTTCATTTCATTTCGTTTCTTATCTTTTTTCTATGCTAGTCTATTCTATTCTGTTCTATTCTATTCTATTCTATTCTATTCTATTCTATTCTATTCTATTCTATTCTATTCTATTCGTTTCTTTTACGTCGTCAAACAGAATGCTCTTTCTTTCATTATTCGAATTCTTACGTTAAATGAATTGGTGTAACGCCTTCTTAAATATCTTATTACTTTTTCTTTCTTTATAACGTGCATAATTGGTCCATTGGACGATTTATTATATTATAGTTAACGAAACGTATTATCCGCCACTGATAATTCTCGGTCAATAATCTTATTATTTTTTAAATCGTCATTAAGTCGCAAATCATAATTCTTCGCAACCACAAATTTCTTGTTTTAACAATCGTCCGCTTTGACTTTTTTCTATGCTCGTACAAATACAATTCGAAGAATTGTCAAGGTCCTTTTGAACCTTCGTATCTTCCATTTTCACCGTGTTACATTTTATTAATTTATCTTGATACATTAATTTATCTTCGAATCTTCCTTCGTCTTTTTTTCGATTGCAGTTATTACATATTTTAGGTGATTTGTTGGACATCTTTGCCAAACAAGATTGATCTTTTTTCTCGGATTTGTTAATATTTCTCTTACTTTTTTCAATCAACGTCGAACAAGTACACATTTCTCGATCAGAAATTTCTTTGATGGGTTTAGAAATTTTCGGAGAAATATAGGGAATGCAAGTTCGTAGTTTTCCCGTGATATTAGATTTCAATGTTCTTTCGTCTTGCGCATTTTGATCTATTTTTGGAACGTCCGTTTTCAAATCTTTCAAGTACGTACGATTACAATGTTTATCGAATGCTCGAAAAGAAATATTATCTTTTCTGCAAATGCAACAATTGCATTTATCCGTTACATTGAATTGACTGTAATTTATCGATCTGATTTTCTTTTCTTCCGTACTTAAATCAAGTTTAAGAGATTTCAAAATGTTAATAAATAAACGTTGTTTCTCGCTTGAAATGGAATCATGTGTCGTTAACGTTTGGGAACTTACATGGGAACAAGGTAAGGTCGATTTATTTTTTGGTCTCTTTTGCCAATGCATTTTTTTCGATGATATTTCAGAATCGCTCATTCTTGTTGACTTTTGATCCGTCGTTTTTATTTTCGTAGATTGAACGGCCCTAGTCTGAGTGCCCTTATGAATGACCGTCTGAACGATTTCGGTCTTATTGATAATGATTTGCATTGGCGGTAACACGGGTGGTCGCTGTAAATAATTTAATTAAACATTAAATAATAAGGTTGATTGTAGAAACGAGAGGTAAAGGAAAAAGTTTGAAATTAGTTATATCTATTTACCGCAATTTCTTCGGGTTTTTTACAAACACAAGGTATCATCTCCTTTTTAATTACAACGTCGATCGAGGGTTCTTTCTTTATTTCTTCTATATCCGCCACGGCTAAATATGGCATTGGCACAATTCGTGGATCGATCGGTATTTTAAGTTTTTCCTTAATTTCTTCTTCTTCTTCTTCTTCTTCCTCTTCTTTCACGGAAATTAGCGAAGGTTCTATCAATTCCTTTATCAGTTCCACTGCTATTTCTTCTATTTCTTCTACCTCTTCTATAGGTTCTACTTCTATTTTTTCTATCTCTTCTATTGGTTCCATTTTTATTTCTTTTATCACTTCTGCTGGTTCTACTTCTGCCACTTCTTCTTCTGGTTCTACTTCTGCCAGTTCTTCTTCTGGTTCTACTTCTTCCATCACTTCTTCTTCCGATTCTACCTTCACCATTTTTTCTGGTTCTATTTCTGCCACTTCTTCTTCCGGTTCTACTTCCACCATTTCTTCTGGTTCTACTTTCACCATTTCTTCTAGTTCTACTTTCACCATTTCTTCTGGTTCTACTTTTGCTACTTCTTCTTTTGGTTCTACTTCTGCTTCTATTTCTTTTATCTCTTCCATATCTTCTGGTTTATCTTCCACAGGAATTTTATCCGTTACTACTATCCGTTCTACATCCTCTTCGATTGGTATTTCGTCGTATTTCAATGTTTCCGGGATATCCTTTACCAATGGTAACTCTTCCAATGTTTCCGCATCGACAAATATTTCTTCGGTAAACGGAACTTCCTTCTCCGATTTTATTTTCAACAATGGTTCGATTATCTCTTCCTCTTTGATATCTGGTTTAACTTTCGCTTCTAATTCCTCTACTTTTACTGCAACAACTTCGGCTTTCTTTTTCTCTTCCATCGTTTCTTCCTCTGTTAATAGTTTTTCAACATCTTCAACATCATGTTTTTCCCGGATAGGAACTACATGTTCAACTTTGATTTCTTCGATTTTTTCTTTTAACTCAACGACTTCCTTGGTTATATCCTTATCGATATCAAGTTTGATATCTTTTTTATCCTCCTTTTTCTTTTCATCGATTAATTCTTGAATAGGTAATATTATTTTCGTTTCATCTTTTAAATCCTTTTTTTCTTTTATCTCTTCGTCTATTACCACAATATCTTTTTCCATCTTCTCTACCTTTGTTGGTACTATAAACTTATCATATTCAATTTCAGGTTCTTTAATTGGAATGTCAGCATCTTCTGTTATTTCTTCCTTGGGTTTCTCAAAAATAACATCTACTTTATCAGGCACTAATGTAGGAGGCTCTACGATTAATTCAACTTTGTCCTCCTCTTTTATTACTTTTGGAAGTACTTCTGTAATTATAGGTTTCTCGACTTCAGCTTCCTCGATCTTAGGTTTCTCGTCAACTATCATAGATATTTCTTCTTTGATTTCTTCGATTGGTTTCTTTATCAAATCTGACAAAATTTCTCTTTCTGGTTCCATTTCAATTTTTTTTATTATATCCTCTGGAGATATTACTTCTTCCATAATTTCAGGCACAACTTCTTTCTTTAGTTCATCAACAATTGGTTCCTTTTTGTCCGCTTCCACTTCGATCATTAACTTTAATGTTATTTCTGTAGCATCAACCTAATAATCACCGTTCATCAAAGTTCAATCATTATTTCTGAGGATTGATTAAATCAATCAATGAATGTATAATAATATTTATCAAATCTATTTATTTTGTTATTATTAAATTTATTTTAATTTTCTCTATTTTAATCTTTATCTTACTTCTGCATATTTTCCAATATCTTCGATCAAAGTATCTACATCGAGTTTTACGACGGAGTACGTAGGATATTCCTGAAAAATTGTTATTTAAAGTTTTAATTGTTCCACATTTGTTTAAAATTAAACGGATTATTAAAGTTTATACGAACTGATATGACGGAACGAATCGAATCGACGGTATAGAACCATGATCGAAGTTTAACCAATGGTACGTTGGCATTGTCCTTATCGATTGCAGCTTTAAGTTCAGGTATTTCAACTTTTTCTTCAACTTCTTCGGGTTCTTCCATTTCTTCGTCAATGTCTTCGTAAGTTTTATCTTTTTCCTCTTCATCATCAATTTGTTTCAAATCTTTTAGCTGTTCTTTTATATCATCGGTAGGAACGACTTTTTCAGTAATTATTGGAGGAAAGTCAGAACGATCGAAATCATGAACGATCGGAGGTTGTTCTTCGTCCATTTCAGGTTCCTGCCAATCTTCATAGCATTCGTATTCTGGACTACAGATACCATAATCATCGTCGTAATATAGTTCGTCTAAAGAGCCTAACATAGACAAGTACTTGTGGATCGCATCCATTTTTTCTGGTTCAATAGGTTTAGTTGGTTTCTCAATATCAGTATCCACTTCTGTTTCTTTTAGATCTTTAAGTTTAATTGCTTTCTCATGATCGATAATCGCTTCTTCATCCTCTGGCTTCATTAATTCAGTTGGTTTCTCAGCATCGATAATCGCTTCTTCATCCTCTGCTTCCATAAATTCAATTGGTTTTTTAGCATCGATAATCGTTTCTTCATCCTCTGCTTCTATAAATTCAATTGGTTTCTCAGCATCGATAATCGTTTCTTCATCCTCTGCTTCCATAAATTCAATTGGTTTTTTAGCATCGATAATCGTTTCTTCATCCTCTGATTCCATAAATTCAATTGGTTTTTTAGCATCGATAATCGTTTCTTCATCCTCTGCTTCCATAAATTCAATTGGTTTCTCAACATCGATACTCACTTCTTTATCTTCAACATCAACTTTCATAAGGATCTCTTTATCGAATACATCGTATTCCTTTTCGATGGCCTTGTCAGCGATTTTTGGCCTGATTCCAACCATTTTATCCGTTGTTTTTGCGAAATCGTCCTCGCTACCTATAATCGTCTCGATCCTTTCCACGCTTACGTATTTCGTCAATTCCGATTTACATAGGGCCATCTTAGCCCTTAACTTTTCAAGTTCATCCTCAAGTTCGCATATACGAGACGCCAACTGTTGATTCGTTTTGGTTTTCGTATCGAGTTGCATTTGTAAAGCGCTCATTGTATCAGTGGTGTCCCCTTCCATCTTCGACCACATTTCGTCGGCATGTTGAAGTGTTCTCATGTAAGTTTCCTCTCGGCGTTCCAATTCGGCGATTTGTTTTTTCATCGTCAATTCATTTTCAGCCAATTCTCGAAGACGAGCCAAACACTCGACGTCACTTGCCTTAATCGAATCGACGCTGTTTACTCCGCGTAACCATCTTTCGCGACACTGTATATCACCGCATTCACCTATCGAAAAAAATTTTTAAGATGACATCTCTCTCTCTCTCTCTCTCTCTCTCTCTTCCTCCCCAATCGTTATTTCCTTTATAATTATTTATTATTTCCTAATTTAATCACCTGACTCGCAGAAACCAGCCATCCCCTCTTCAGCCTCCTCGTTCATTTTCTTTAACGCTTCTCTCAATTCCTTCGCTTCATTCGTCAAACGTTCGATCTTTTCCTTACGTTCCTTTTGAATTCTCTTAGCATCCTCCAATTTCTCTCTACGTTCTTTCAGCTTGACTTCCTTTTCCAACCACATTACCCTAGCTTCATCGAGTCTCCTCTGAGCTGCCTTCCTTTCTGCTTCTATCTCACGTACTCGACAGTCATAATGCCGGCTCGGTGTACTCGGACAACAAATCTCACCGGCAGCTGGAGTTCGAAATTGTTTCTTCATAAGCCGATGGAGATTTGGTATTGGAGTACCCTGGGACATACGTTGCCATACGTTCCAGACCATAACAGCTGGCATCGAACATTCCAATACGTCAAGACGTTGTCGAAGATCTCCTTCGAGTTTTTCTAATTCTTCTTTCCTCGATTCTCGTTTTCCTATAATATTTCGAAATTTTCGATTGGTCGCCTGACGAATTCCTTTTTGAATCTGTTGCATAGGTTTCTTCTTTTTCTCCTCCTTTTCTTCTTCTTCTTCGTCTTCGTCTTCTTCTTCCTCCTCCTTCTTCTTCTCCTCCTTGTCCTCTTCCTTTTTCTTCTCCTCCTTTTCCTCTTCCTTCTCCTCCTCCTCCTCCTCCTCCTCTTCTTCCTTCTTCTCCTCCTCCTCCTCATCTTCCTCTTCTTCTTTCTCCTCCTTCTCGAATTCATCTTCGTCCTCGATCAGTTCACTTTCTTTTTCCACATCATTCATTTTCAGCGAAACGTCTCCCAGATCTTTCGACAATGGTGATTCGATTTCTTCCTTATCATTCTCAGTATTTATTTGCTCTTCATTTTCGTCAATGGTTAAATACTTCTCATCTTCGATCTTGACATCTTCTATATCTGGTAGACTTTCAACTTTTGATTGTCTTTCTATAAATGATTCTTCTTTATAGGTAATTAAACTCTTACGTTCTCGATCAAAGTCATCTTCCATTTCTTCGTCCGCCATTTTTCTAATTTAAAAATCAAATTATCAGGATCGCTATGAGCGTTGCCCTTTCTGAAAAGCGCGTCAAATATCATCGTTCCTTCTCAAACGTAAAGTAGTCGATATATAAGGATCAGCCCTTAACTATATCTAAATTATACTTTTTCATTTTACTGAATGAAATATAATCGAACGTCGTATTGTTTTAAAGAGGAATGATAAGCAAAATGCGTTTGTCCTTTGATAATAATTTTTCGCCACATCGATACGATAAGATATATGATAGATAATGTTTAAGAAATCACGAGTACGTTCTCATTCGCGAGAGATTCTCTTTCTCAGCTGTAATTTAGTTTGGCCACAAAGTCATTTGAAAACTATCTCAAATTTTGCGATATGTATATATACATATATATATATATATATACATATATCGAACGATGCTATCGAGTTAGATGATATTTGTTACTAGCTTCTCTCGAGGAAATAGTCATTTTTTTTTTCTTTTCTTAAGATCATGGAAAGAACCATGAATATGTCCACGATCTTTTAATGTTTCAGGGCCTATATATATATATTATATGCACCATCAACATTAGAAAGTCTACGAACGTTTGTACGTATTTACGTGCGATGGTAATAATATCTGTTAATTTAATGAAAAAATTCTAGCTTTTTAAACGAAACTTTTTCAAATACAAGTTTAATATTTTCTACTTTAATCGTTCTGCAGATACTGTTATAGAAGAAAGTTAAGAAACGAGTAGATCATTTTCGGGTAAAGGATAAATGTACGATTAAAGTGGATCTTTGATAGAACAAAATTTCTACATGTCCGAAGGCTATCGTCTTTTGTATTTCTATTTATTTTTTGCTTTCTTTTTCTTTCCCTCTCTCTCTCTCTCTCTTATATATATATATATATATATATATATATATATATATATATATATATACATATACGTTTATTCGAAATTAGGACGAAGTGTATACAAGTGTTTCTCGTATGGCTTATGTTCAAAGAATCAGAAAAAAGAAAAGGCAGGAAAAGGCTTCGAGTTTGTAATTAAATCGACATTACCAGATTGTACGGGAAAAGGGAAATTAATATTCGTGAGGTAAAAGAATATTGTTTCATATGTATATTTGCTTAATAAAAAGTTTTGCGTTTCTTTCTTTTTTTTCTTTTTTTTTTTTTTTTTTTTGGCCATGCCATTACAATTGATGATGTTTTTTCTATAAATTCTTTTTTTTTTTTACGTATGTATTTTACGAATAAGTCTCATCGTTAATTTTATCTTCGTTGTCGTTTTTATCGCACTTTTCATATAATTATTTTCACATCATTATATTATTAATCATTTAATAAAACATGGAGATGTTTGATTATTTTTGAAATTTCCGAGAAGATGATATTAAAAGTCATTTTCGTGCGCCGATCAAAAACGTGATTATATTTCCGATGAAATAATTTCTTTTCGAAACATTAATTTGTATCTTATAAATATTTTCTTTTTGTTATTGTTATTGTTAATGTTGTTGTTGTTGTTGTTGTTGTTGCTGTTATTGTTGTTAAAATTAAAGGAGATCTAACGAATACTTAAATTAAATGAAAGCATCCTGTATATATTAATTGATATATATATATATATATATATATATATATATACTACGTACAACGTTTAATGTTTAATGGGTAATTTATCGAATGAAATATCGATTGGTATATAACTCCTCTCCGTTGGAGCTTACCGATAGATTGGACTTTAATGTAAATTTATTTTTCGATTACACTCAGTGTTCGGTCGACGTTACTACGAGAATAAAGGTAAAAGAGATTTATATGCCGCGTTTATACGCATGGTTAAGAGGAAATGGTAATTTTAACTTGAATACTTCTAGCACGTTTGAAAGCGAACGTTGCTCTGTTCACGCGCAGATTAACGAGATGAAAGTTTTTTTTCTTTTCTTTTTTATTTTTTTATATATATATTTTTTTTATTTTTATTTTTTTTTTTTTGTTTTTTTTTGTTCTCCATAGTCCGTGGTAATGGTAGATAAAGATTCAATTGCAAGGAAGGATAATGACCGAAGTCTGGAAAATTTTCTTTTCAATGTACGATAGAATATAAAAGAAACGAATAAAGCTACGGAGGATAATGTAGGAATTAAATAAAAAGAAGTTTAAATGCACTTTAACTGTCACGTATTTTCTTTCTTTATATATTCTGTAATACATATAATAATACATCGTAGAATAGCTTTTTTAAGAGAGTAGCTTTTTTAAGAATATACTTTATATCAAAATATAAATCTAACTGGATAAATCCAGTAGATCGGTATATATATATATATATATATATATATATATATACATCCCTGATATTATCTTACGCACAAAACCTATTTCAAAAGGATTTTGAACTCGATTTTTCTTCTTTTTCTTTCTCTCTCTCTTTCTCTCTCTCTCTTTTTTTCTTTCTCCTTTCTTTTCTTTATTTTCTCTTTTTCACACGTCTACGCACCACCATAAACCTCTTGTCTGACATAGGCCTCCCGCTTACACCCTCTTGCAAAATCAATAGTATCGGTGTACAGAGATTATCTTGCGTTTGACCTGACCGAGCCAAGTTGAACGAGTATAATCTATAGGTAGGTAGATAAATAGATAGATTGGTAGATAGATAAATAGGTAGAAAGAATAAAAATTACCGCATATGTGACCATAAATTTTATTTTCATTCGTTTCTCCGAGTTAATTATGTCATACTCACGTTCGTTATTCTGCTCCGTTCACCATGAAAAAGTTTTTCTGCTCTGTTCGCCGTGAGAAAAAAAAAGAAAAAAAGAAAAAAAAGTTAGTTCGAGAATACGAGAAGGAATAATTAACGAACGAATCAGTGTCTTGGTTTTTTTATTCGTTAGCGATTTTTTTTTTGTCTTTGTACGTAAGCCCGCAAAAAGTCTGGACCAATCTTCCTTGAAATATTTTACTTTTGAACATGAAACTCCGAAACTTCGGAGTGGAACGGATTTAAAAGGAAAGAAAAAAGAAAAAAAAATTAAAGAAAAGAAGGAAAGAAAAGGAAAAAAAGAAGAAGGATTTGTATATAGTTTGAATTATCGTTCGAAAGTCGTAGAATCGATCGATGGAGTCGAGCTAACGTATATGTAAGTATTCTTCACGCTATCTTGAGAATTTCTAAGACGTTAAAGCACATTCTGATGTTACCGTAAGAGAGCTTAGGAAAGCTCTAACTTACCGGGCACAGCTGTAGCATCCGCAATTTCGTTATTCATGAATAGTCTGAGAATAATACATGACACATACTATTTCTTTTTTCTTACTCTTTTCTTTTCTTTTCTATTTTTTTTTCCTTCTTCACTTCAAATAATACGCGCGATACTCGGTAAACGGAAGAATTCCAAATTTCGAAGTCGAGTCGCGTCGAGTCGAATGTTACTCTACGTAAAAGTAGAAAAAGATGTGAGATCGTGTGGAGACATTGAGGATTAACCTTTTGGTGAAGTTTTGTGCTCTTAAAAATAAGTACACTCTTGAGAACACTTTGAACAAAATTTCTGTGGATTAACGTCGACCGATAATATTATCCCCTTGCATTTTCACGTTTATTCGACTCGTATAAAATGCTCGATATAATTTCACATGTTAAAAAAAAAAAAAGAGAACTGTTTCGAATTATTCCATATTCTTTCCTTTTCTTTTCTCTTTTTTCCTCTTCTTTTCAACATACAAAGTCATATTATTAATCGTACAATAAATTTTGTTGATAGTATTAATCGTTATTTTCTTTATCTTGTTCTTTTTCTAATGTTCTAAATCTCGTTAATCTGTTGATGCGATACGTAAAGTTTCTTATCGTTAGAAAAACTATAAGAAGAAACGTAGGTGGAGTTTAAAGGGAGAGATTGGTACGAAAGAAACGATTTGTCAGCAGTCTTCTTTTATTTTATTTGTACTTTCTTTCTTTCTTTCTTTCTTTCTTTCTTTCTTTCTTTCTTTCTTTCTTTCTTTCTTTTTCTTCTTCTTATTCTTCATGTTCCTCCTTTATTTCTTTCTTGGTAGGAATAGAGGTTAAAAAAAAAAGCATCATTACGACGCGTCTATAGCGTAAGAAAAAATTTACAGATAGTTACAGATGGGATATATTCGTATTGGAAAAATTCATTGTTATCGCTTTGTCATGTAAAACAGCTGTTACAACAGAAGGAATGATAAGTCGGTTATGATATCGAGACGTTGAACTTAGTGATGCAATCAAGTACGGGCTGCCTTACATTTTGCGCATGAATTAGATTAAGACATGTACTTTGAACCGTTTATATGCCTTTCTCCTTTCACCGAACTAATTATCGCTCGTGAATGACTTTGTGGTTTCGAGATGAAAAGATTCTCGAATTAACGACGCTTCTTCGTCTATATCCCTTTGGAGTAGGTACTTACTTCGATTACCACGAACTTAACTTATGTAATTTGTCATTGAATCGAGCTTTAATAGAGAAATAGAGAGAGAGAGAGAGAGAGAGAGAGAGAGAGAGAGAGAGAGAGAGAGAGTGAGAGAGAGAGAGAGAGAGAGAGAGAGAGAGACGTAATTAATATAATAATATTTAACTTCGCATCAATATTCTCTAACGAGATAATCTTAATAATTTATACGTTTGTTTTCTTTTTAAATCTTTAAAAAAAAAAAAAAAAAAAAAAAAAAAGAAAAAATCACTTCATTTCTGAAGAAAATTATATATTTAACTTTCACAATTTCTAATTAAAGTTTCTATATCATTTATATCACGAAGGATAAGAATTTTTATTTAATGTAAATTCAGCCGAAGATCAACGTTGGATTTAACTCGTTTGTACGAATTTTTGATCCTTGTTAGGAGAAAGATAGATAGACAGATAGATAGAGAGAAAGAGAGAGAAACAGGGAGACAAAGAGATAGGAAGTCAAAATTTCACGAGAAAAACTTTCGAAGCTTTTCAAAGAACGTTAAGAATAATGTAATTAATTGTAACATTTGTCATGAAATAAGGAATGAGAAAAAAGAGAAAATTTTGAAAAAAATATTTCAATAATTGGCTGAGCCAAAGTAACTCTAAAGAATTCTGAATGATACTTTTCTCGACGAAGATTAGTCTGTTGGTATTAGATATATACGTATATACATACGTATGTATTATATTGAACGGGAATACATGTGAATTTCTACGAATTCTTTTTTTTTGTTTTTTTCTTTTTTTTTTTTTACGATCGTGGGAGCCATTGCATTCGCAAGATCACAATTTTTACCAAATACAGAAATGTTTCTGTTTTACGTATTCGGCCTCATCACGTTGAAATCAATAAAGCAAGCTCTTGCGGGACGCATGTTCTCTCTCTCTTTCTCTCTCACTCTCTCTCTCCTCTCTCTTTCTCTCTTATTCGCATTCTTTTCTCTTTGTACGCTACCTCATATTTCATCTTTTTCCTTCTCTCCATTTTTTCTTTCTCTCTCTCTCTCTCTCTTTCTCTCTCTCTCTCTCTCTCTCTCTCTCTCTCTCTCTCTCTCCCTCTCCCTCTCTCCCTCTCCCTCTTATTTTTTCATATTTCTTTGTCTATATCCACTCTCCTTTCCAATAACGATTTATGCTTATTGAAATCACCCTCTAGGTATTTTGTTTTAATTCAAAAATTGTACAAATGCTTGGAGCTTAAATCTGCGAAATGAAACTTTAAACGATCCTTTTGTACGCAAATTTAATTATTATTATTATTATTATTATTATTTTTTTTTTTTTTTTTTTTTTTTTTTTAATCCTTTTAGACCAAATAATCGTTTTTATTTTCATTTTGGAAAAGTCGCGAAACGTTTGATTTTCTTTATACGACATTTTAAACTGACTATACGGATTTTCCATGCGACGAGGCGAGAAAATATCTGTTCGTAACTTTTACGTAAACGTACATATTTGAAGTCTCTTAGACGTAAATGAGATTTATAAATGTCGAAAATTCTCTCAGACGTTTAATCTTAAACGTTCATCTCGACTTTTCGTCGGATAATAAATACGACAAGTTATGCATTGTTCATGTAGATTTTCGAAGCAACAAAAGGAGGCAACAAAGATATATTCGATATTTATCATAACGATACTCGTTGTTTATCAATCGTCTATCCTGTTTTTTTTACTTTTCTTTTCTTTTCTTTTTTTTTTTCTTTTTCTTTCTTTCGGAAATATCCAATTTCGGAGAAGCTAAGGGAATATGAAATTTCTATTGGTTTTTTTTCAAAAGGTATTGTGTTATCTTTTGTCCCTATCCTGTATATCTATATATAGATTTATATTCGTTGATTTTGTGAAATTATAATAAAAGAAAAAAAAACAGGAACACAAACGAAAAGAAATGGGGGAAGAGAACAAAAAAAATAAATAAATAAATATGCAAATAAAAGAGAAGGAAATAAAAAGTTTACAAGCCTACGGATACGTAAGAAAAAATTCTAAACAGTTAAAAAGAAGAATCGTAAAGTATTTACCCATATATACCTCTTACGCTTGTATAATATCACATATATATATATAAGACCGTTCGAAGATATATTTTATAGTTCTCGCAATGGCATTGACGTAAAACGTTGCTTACCTCTCCAAGCTTATGTAGGTTAACAGTGACGTCACAAAACGCCTTGTCACACGACCGAGTGAAATAAGCAACAATGATTCCGTACTATCTTGGGTTTCAAGGGTCATTGACATCATAAGGATTTCTTCTGGTCTGTGATAGTTCCAATAAAAATTCAAGAAGATTTATAGCTCTCTTTCTCTTTCTCTCTCTCTTTTTCACTATTGACGTATTATGTTCTTTTGGAAAATTTGCAAAATTCTCTGTAATTTTGAATACTTTAGAAGTCAATTTAACATCGATTCTACGTGATTCCGTTCTAATAAAAATCTCTATCGCAGCAAAATCTGTCGCGATATCGACAGTTTTAACTAAAGTGTCAAGTCGTTATATCGCTATACTTTTTTTGCTTTTTTTTTTTTTTTTCACTTTCACAAATTTCACTCTCTTCGTAAATTTGTCTACGTCGATTTTGAAAGTGTTGAAGGTAAAAAGGAAATAGCAAAAAAAAAAAAAAAAAGAAAGAAAAGAAAAAGAAATAGTGTAATATTCGATCGTCGTTCTTCTTCGCATTCGTCTCGTATTCTCGTCGACGATCGACGAATAATTTGCAAATCAAAAAAAAATTCAACACCTTTTTCATCCTCGAATATCATACTATCGCCTTCAAATTGATTATTATATATTTATTCTTTTCACATATACGCACGCGCGCGCGCGCCCTTCCACCCACGCGTATCCATAATTTCTCGTGTCATGGTGGCGGTGACGATGGCAGGAAGAGGGAAACGGTGATTCTCGTAAATACTCGCGAACAATCAACAATAATTTACAAGGCGAGGGTAAATAGACATTTGACGTGATCCTGTTCTCGCGTCACATTCCTTGATTGCACACACAATCATTGATATATACATATTATCATTCGTTCCATGTGTATGTATTTTCTTTTTTTTTTTTTGTTTTTTGCTTTTTTTTTTCTAATCCCACGTTGTATTTGTTTTAACATAAATTTTATCGATTGTCCCACGCCGATTTTGTAATAATTTCGAGGCGTTTGATTACGGCTCGGATTTTTTCTTTTTTTCTTTTTTTTTCTTTTTTCTTTTTTCTTTTTTTCTTTTAACGAAAAGCTTGATATCGATCCTTGAAATTATTTATTTTCATTATTTGGTCTCTATCGCGAAACAAAGGGATTAATCGTTCCCAATGGAATTGTGCAAATAAACAAAAAATAAAAAAAAAAAATAAATAAAAAAATAAAAATAAAAATAAAATTAAAAAAAAAAGAAAAGAGATAAAAGAAGAGAGAAAAAAATAACGAGATTATTATACCGGACTTTTAATTAGGATTTACGACATCCTATTATTCGTCAACTATTAAAAACGATATTGCTTTAACGAGATTCATATAAAACGATTTATCCTTTGTTACTATCATGTAATATGTAAAGTTCTTGTAGTAAGTGTTAGACGAAGAGAATGAGAAGGAGAAGTTATAGAATGTGATAGTGAAAGAGGGGAAGAGGGGGAAGAGGAGCAGCCACGCTTAGATAGATCGATAATTTCTCTGCAATTATGGTGTCGCGCCTCATCGCATGTTCTGGCTAATGTCATTGTTACATACGTAAATTTCATATGGATGATCGTTAATTTCGACAAAGGTGATCGGTATTAAAGTTTCTAAAGTTGGTATTGGTAGTTTCAACGAGCTTTTCTTCCCTTGAGATACTTCAATCCATTAATTATGAATGCTTTGGGAAAAGGTTCCCTTAACCTAAGATAATTTCAGGCTAGCGTGATGCTTTGATCACGAGGGTCAATCTCCTCCTCTTTCTTCTTCTCTTCCTCCTCTTCTTTCTTCCTCCACCTTCCCTCTCTCTCTCTCTCTCTCTCTCCCTCTCTCTCTCTCTCTCTCTAACTAACGAACTAGCATCACACAGGAAGGTACTATTTTGCCAAGAGGATTGAGGTCCATCGATCGCTTGGAATTCATCGTTCGAACCATCGTCATGTTTCCCATCGGAATACGGTACTAATACCCTACTATGAAAAGGTCTCTACCATCCCTTTCGATCTCTACCTTTGACCAATTAATCAGTCCACGCGAGAAAATAAAGTTGGAAACGAAGTAGAGATAGAGCTAGAAGATGGATAGATAGAGGTATGTACTTTCTATGGGGATTGGGTGGATGAAGGGAGAGGAGAGGAGAGAAAAAGCGGAAAAGACCGACGAGCTGTCGAAAGACGGATTCAATATATATACCATCGGAGAGAGTAGGAAATCATTGGGAATTCAACACGATCATTCATCCTAACTTACTTTGTTGATAACTTCTCTTAACGTCTGCCTATTCCGCAAGAGCAGAAGCTTCTCTGTATCTGTTAGTCCGAATATCACGTCGTGGGTAATGTTTATCACCTGACGTCATGTACATTGCTGGTCAGAGGGAACGCGTGGAAAGGGGTATATAAAAGCCAGTATAAGGGATGATGTCGAGGGGGGGATAGAGTTAGTAGCAATGTGGTATTAGTGGGGATCACCTAGGAAGAAGGGGACAGATCGTGGTAGGGCAAAGTTGGTCGTCATGACAACTAGATAGGGGTTTCACCGCGCTCTCTCTCCCTGCGGTGGGGTAGTTTGGGGATCGATGCCACAGTGGCGTAGCATCAGGTGTCTGGAACCCGTGTTCTCTTCGCGTCCAACAAGTGGTGGTGTTGGAGGGGAAACGCGGAAAACCAGAAGAGATCACGAACGTTGCTGTTTGCGGTTGGCAAGATCCTCGATATGACCCTTCCAAACAAAATTCCTTTTACCTACTGACCGACTCTTATCGTATCGTTTAACCAATCTCCTTCAATGACTATGACAATCACCATGGTATAGGATTATTCTTACAGCTTCTATAACTCACAATCATTGTGCATGTTTTGTACATACATACGTATTATTACGTTTACTGTTACTGTTTTAGATCATTCGAGGATCGATGGCTTTGAATGGATTTCATCCGATTTTGTTTTTTTTTTTTTTCTATTTTCTTTTTCCTTTTTTTTTTTTCTTTTGTTTTTTAATTTCGTTATCTGTCTCATCGAATTCATTTAATAACTTTTTACTGTTTACGTTATTATAACTTTTCCCAGAAACGTTCAATTAGATTTTATTGCGAATTTATTGGTTTCCCCTTTAATTTCTCTATTTATCTAATTTTCAAATAAATCTCCACGTAAAATCAGGTACGACAGCCGAGATTCGTTCTCTATTAAATCCTACTCACTTTCATACTCTAATTTATCTTCCACTTATCTCGAAACTTCAAACGTTCTTTTAAGATATATCTCTAATGGTGTTAGAAAAGACAGAAAGAGAAAAAGAAAGAGAGAGACAGAGAGAGAGAGAGAGAGAGAGAGAGAGAGAGAGAGAGAGAGAGAGAGAGAAAGAGAAAGAGAGAGTCTCGTTTCGTTTGTCAATGGAATTCTGCTTTGAGTTAACAGACGGCGAAGTCATATCTGAAACAAATAAATGGAAATTGTCTTTTAAGTTACTTTTAAACAAGATCTTAAAAATACTTGACAAAATTCTGAATTAGAAAGAGTTTTCGTTAGAATTAATTACAAAATTCCATTGACATTCTTTGACAATTTCTTTTTCTTTCTTTCTTTCTTTTTCTGTTTTTTTTTCTTTTTTTTCTTTTTTATTCTTATTCAATTTTTCTCTTCTTTTTTTTTGCCCAGGGATTCTTCCAATGCTTCTCTTTAAAATCGAAATTTCTTTCATTCACGTTTAACAGAACCGTAATTAAGCTTTCGGTTGATGGACTTCCGAAAGAAATAAAAGAGAACAAAAAAGAGAAAAGAAAAAGAAAAGATATGATTTCTTCGTTCTCCCATTCCTATTTTCTATAAATTCAAAAAGGCCATTATTTAAGATCCGAAAATCCTCTTTCATCTTTACGATATCACCTTATTCCATGTTGGAGTCTCGTAAGGCTCGAAGTCCCATGGGAAATCATGTTTCGTTCGTCTTCTCTTCCTTCCTATCACGCCTCGTGTCTTCCCTTTTTTTTTTTTTTAAATTATTCCTGGAAGAATCATTCCTCGGTTCATCGTTCGTACCAAAACGAAACACGAATAACCTCTCGCGTAAGTAGTTCGTAGAAGAGTTTCTTAGCCAATCTCGTAGACCCAAGTGATTTAATCTTAAACTTTCTCGCTTCGATATATATATATATTTTAGTAGAAATATATCGATATTTCTGTTTTATGGACCATTATCAATTTCTCTAATATTTTATAAGATCTCTTTTTCCCGAACGAAATTTCACGAAGTAATAAAATAAATGCATCAATATTTTATCAATTTTTTTTTGTTTAAGTAATGCAAGGACGCGTTCTTTCCTTTTTTTTTTCTCACTCTCTCTCTCTCTCCCCCTCTCTCTTTCTGTCTCTCTCTCTATCTCTCTCTTTTAAGTATTTCGAACTCACCAATAACTTTATCTCACGGATAACTTTATGCATTCGTACGGCGCCATTAAAGATGCATCAATTCCTCCGAGTTCATCCGATATTAACTTTAGCAAATAATCAGTTTTAGACTATCCGATCGATATCTTATGAATTAAGCATTTATATATCTATATACCTAGTCTACGTAAAGTCGTGATCAAATTCGATGGATTTGATTTTATTTTAAATTCCAGTCACGTTACTTTATCAAACGAAAAAAAAATTTCTTTATTTCTTTTCATCCTACGTTTCTTTTATTTATTTATGGTAGTCTTTTTTTCTCTTTTTTTCTTTTTTCTTTTTTTTTTTCTTTCTTTTTTCTTTCTCTTTTTTTTTTCTCTTTTTTTTTAATTAACTCGTGAATTCTAGAGCAGATTTAATTTGAAACTTCGTCGTTATTTACAAGTTACGTATTATGTGAAATTAAGATGCGGTAAGGATAAACTTTTTTTTAATACTGATACTTTTCTCTCTCTTTCTCTCTTTCTCTCTCTCTCTCTCTCTCTCTCTCTCTCTCTCTCTTTCTCTCTCTCTTATTAATAACTGTTTACATAGGATTTTATTTTCTTAATAAATCATATATCATTGCACATGCTTTGAAACGCGTACCATGAAAGTAAACGTAATCAAAGTAAAGTAATGAAAATGGCTACTGTTCTGTTGAAATTCAGACAATATTTATTCATTCGTTGTGTTGTGTTCGTAGATCTTTCTTCTCTTCTTCCCCCTCCCTCCTTTCGCTCTGTGCGTTAGTGTGTGTGTGTATGTGTGTGTGTGTGTGTAACCTTGAACTCTTAACCTTCATTTCACGAGGTCAATGAGTCGACATTAGATCTAGACCGTTGCGCTTAATGCGTACTATCGTTAACTGCACGTTTTTAATCTATGAAAATTCAGTTTTGTGTGTGTCAGTTTGCACATTTATTATCGCTAAAAAAAAAAAAGAAAAAAAAAAAAAAAGAAAAAAAAAGAAAACAGTCTTTTCCCTATTACTTGCGAAAGTTGTTTTGATGTACGTACGAATGAGCTTTAAGAGCAAAAAGGAAAGGAAGAAGTGGATGAAATGGGTATCCCAGCTTTTCATTCGCACCCACCAATTCCCATTATCCAAGCTTCGCTCGAAAGATTTAGAGAAATATTGAGCGTAACGTAGATGCTTCTTTTTAGAATAGTTTTCTTTCCTTTTTTCGTTAAAACTTGTATGAAGTGATGGGAATCATGTCATCGGTTTTTCTTTATGGGAAATATGAAAATTTATCTGAATCTTCATTATATACCGTCTACCAGTCTGTGTTCCATTGTTCACAATCATAAGGGTACTGTACAAATGTCAGGTAACAGTAACGAAGCAGAGAGAGAGAGAGAGAGAATTAGAGAGAGAATTAGAGAGAGAGAGAGAGAGCATAATATTAGGTTGAAATTTCCAACATGGAAGCCACCAGAGGATAGAAGTTACGTAATGTAGAGAGCACCGATCATTTTGGCCTGCCTTACCAAACAGAAGCCATTTAAGTGGAATTATATCTAAAGCCATAAAGCGACATCGGCCGTTAAAGTATGAGCGTTTTATATATATATATATATAATTGAAATTATAATTTTGCAAAGTTCCCGTATATATAATATTAATTAGTAAAATTCCTCGTCGAAAGGTAAACTATATTTAATCGTTTAACTATATTTAATCCTTTTATAACGGATAAATTTAAACAACCGGGGAAGGGATATTACATTAAACAAATATGAACAATATATCATTAGAATATCGTCTGATCTCATTCGCATGTATTATCATTTCTATATAGAAACGATCGTAAAATTTACATTAGTCTCACGTAAAATGTACCCTATCTCACCCCATCCTTAAAATACTTCAGCGCAATTGTTATTTATGCGTAAAGCGTATTAAGCGATTTACGAGTCGAAACTGTTATACGTTCTTAAACGAGCATCAATTATCAGGTCGTATTAGTCGTCAGTGTAGTCATATTTCATGAGATGGGAAAGGAGATTAGAGACAAAACGAGCGTAGATAGACGAAACTATCGTGATTTTTCCAATATGTATTTGGAACATGGAGAAGAAAAAGAGAGAGAGAGAGAGAGAGAGCGAGAGAGAAACTTTATGATCGATCGGTCATTAATTGGAACGAAATTGTATCGTCGTTGGGAAGTAATCGGTATTGCATGCGTTGAACTATCGCGTGTGGGTTACGAAAAACAAGAGAGATTCGCGAACTTCGCTAGATAATTAAGCATTGACGTGGCCTGACTGGCTATCGGCAAGCGACGGACTCTCTCTCTCTCTCTCTCTCTCTCTCACTCTCTCTCTCTCTCTCTATCTATCTATCTATCTAACTACCTATTTCTCTCTTACTCTCTCTGGTTTACCTTGTAAAAGCATCGTTCTCTCTATCACTCTCTATCCTTTCTCTGTCCACTTTGTGTGTGCATATCTATTCATCTCTCTCAGTCTCGCGCGTTAAATAGAAAACAATCGGTCCGAAGCTGACGTTGCGTGGCGTAGCGTACGTCCACTACGCGTATATGTGTACACGCGTGTGTGTATGTACATAGAGATAGAGATAGTTAGAGTGAGTGAGAGAGAGAGAGAGAGAGAGAGAGAGAGAGAGAGAGAGAGGGTGAGAGTGAGAGTGAGAGTGAGAGAAAGAGAGAGAGAGAAAGAGATTCCCCATGTGTGTAGACGTAAAACACAAACGTGACGAACGGGCGGGCGTAACGATATCGATAAAGTTATGCCAACGTTCGTTTACGATGCCGTTGTACCTTCTATTCGCGACAGTACAACGTTCTAGTACGCTCGATTAACGTCACTCATATACTACTATATTCTGTCGAAGACAATATAATTTTATTACGTAAGCGTACTCATATGAAAATTATTTTATCATGGGAACTCTCGTGCGTTATCTCTTTTTAATTTTGTATCATCCTTCGAAAGAAAGATGGAAAAGGATGTCAAATTAAAAGAGAAAAGAAAGGTAAAAAAAAAAAAAGAAAAAATAGAAAATTAGAAATAGAAAAGAAATAAATAAATAAATAACTTAAAAAGGAATGAAAAAAAAAAAAAAAAAAAAAAAAAAAAAAAAAAAACGTTTTTCCACGTTTCGTGATCCACATTTTGACTTTATTTTTCCGAAAGTTTATATTTAAGGTAGAAGAAATTGTTTCGTTCGTCTTCTCTTTTTCGTTCTCTCGGTGATTATTTTTATTTATTAGTCTTTTTTCTTTTTTCTTTTTTTTCTTTCTTTTTTTTTTTTTTTTTTTTTTTTTTTATTTCAATTTTTCCTTATTATCGTTATTTAATTTCGTCCCTAGCGATACGATCGATGGCGATGTAAATTCGATACCCGTGACGTCAGTACGTTCGTTCTGGATAAGAGCATTGCATCGTGTTGAAGTATTGGAGAGAGATAAGTATAGAAGGAGAAAAAAATGAGAGAGAAAGAGAGAGAGAGAGAGAGAAAGATGGTGAGGGGAAGGGAGGGAGGGATAGAAGAAAGAAGGGATGTATAAAATCGAAGACGGGGTTGATGCACGATAGAAATCGATTCGATTTAGGCGCTAAAAATAAGTTCTCGCGCAATTAGATTAATCACGCTAATTAACATCGGCTTTGATTTGCTTAATATACATATTACCCGGAGACACTCTTAATGCTGCTGTCACTTCCATAGATGCTGTGTTTATGTCCGTTAGAATTTTTAAATACGGAAAAGGGACCTTTTCTCATCCAACGAAGAGTTTTATTTAAATTTATCAGCTCGGGAAAATAATATCTCCAGACGGATCTTATTTGAAAATCAATAGGATGGAAAAATCTTATAACCTGATCAATTGGAAATGAATTGCTTCAAGATATTGATTTTGGATTTATACCATGTATTTCTTCTTCTTCATTTTCTTTTTTTTCTTTTTTTTTCTTTTTTTTTCTCTTTTTTTGTCCCTTTTTCATCATCCCTTCGTTTCAATGTTTTAACATTTCAGATATTGTTTCTTTTTTTGTTCTTATTTATTTATTTTTTTTTTTCTTTGATTGATTGAAGTATCGAACAGTTTTCTTTGAATATTTAACGATTTTATATTATCTTTTTATACGATTGTTGGTTAGAGAAAGAAAGGAAGAAAGACAGAATACGCATAAAAGGAGGAAATATGCAAAGCGGATTTGAAAAGAGATTCAGAGTAAACCATTTATTCATACATACATGCATATATACGTCATATTTGCTGATGGAAATGGTCACATTTATACTCGTCATCGTACTGTCATCGAAAAGTATAACAAAAAAAAAAATAACGCGATGGTGCTCGATATAACTACCCTCTTCTCTATTTAATATATATATATATATATATATGTATATATATATATATATATATATATATATATGTATATATATATATATGTATATATATATATATATATATATATATATATGTATATATATATATATGTATATATATATATATATATATATATATATATATATATGTATATATATATATATGTGTAAATATATATATGTATATGTAAATATATATATGTATATGTATTACCGTTGGCTACTGTGATACTCCATGCGATAAATTGATATCAGGCGTATGTCGTTCTTGTATGGATAAATATATATATATATATATATATATATATATATATATATATAAATATTTGTATATGTGTATGTGTGTGTCACATCATTACATCAATGTAACAACCAGTTGCTTATCATTTCGTATATAATATTATGACACAAGAGAAAGATGGATACATGAAAGATATGTTTTTATCTTAATGAGATAATATTATAAATAAAAGATTAACGGATATATATATATATATTTACTATTATACTATTACTTATACTATTACTATTTACTATTTTACTGTTATACTATTCACTAATATATATATATATATATATATATATATATTCAATTAATTTCGATATATATGTATATATCAAGATTAATTGAATTATATCGATCGATTGAGTTTTATCGAACGAATAGTCAACGTTTTCGGAAAATTATTACGATAATGAAAACCAATCGAGACTTTGCGTTAAATTGAAATTCTCCTCGTTGTCGTTAGAAGCCTAATCTTTTTCTCGGTTCGTTGCTTTTTCGATTTCGCTAAAGAACGGGAAATACTTCAAATTCGGAGTACCCTTTTAATGGCTCCCCATCTAAGCGAAAAAGAAAAAGAAGAAGGAAGAGGAATGGAAAAAGAAAATGAGATTTTCCTTTTTGTAATGATTTAAAATTTTTATAAAAATTGAGGAAAGAACGAAGAGGAAAAAGATCAAAGAATGATAATAAAGAAAAAAAAAGGGAAGGAAGGATGAAAGGATTGGGATGATAATGCGAATAAAGAAAATACGAGAAACTTGAAAATAGTATGGAAAAAGTATTCCTAGCTCGAATTTTCTTAACTTTTATTATCTTATTCGTTGTCACGCGTGTCAGGAGTACGAAGAATTTTTCTTATCGATTTTTACACGATCGAATGAATCAACGAAACTAACTGTAATACATAGTTCACTTTGTATTAAAACTGTATTGGAAAAAAAAAAAATCCATGAAAAACGTGCCATTTGACTTTTGTAAAAATCGACGTATCCGATATCAATTTTCTACGTTTACGTTGATTAAATGTAATTCAACGTGTTCGATAAAATTCTTTCGAAAAATAACAGGAAAAAGATTTTCGAACCGATCAAAAATAAATATTTTCAAGTTGCTATTATGTACATATATATGTATATATTATGTATATATGTATATAATATCTAAGTGGGAATAAATGAACGATAATGATTTCGATGATCTCGAGTGTTTATTTTCGAATGAACTCTGTTAGATATCAAAGAATTTCTAAAATAAACACAGAAATATTGAATTGCATTGGTAAACCACAAATGGTGGAGCTGTTGTTGGTAGTATACAAATATAATATACATATGTATTATATTATACGAAGTAAAGAGAGAAAGAGAGAGAGTCAGAGAGAGAGAGAGAGAGAGAGAGAGAGAGAGAGCAACACAAAATATGATGGAATCGTATATGATGGCACTTTTCAAGCATGATTAGTAAACAAACTTATAATTCGATGAGAAGCTTTCTAATCTTCTCTCTCTCTCTCTCTCTCTCTCTCTCTCTCTCTCTCTTAATATATATATATATATATATATATATATATATATATATATATACATATGAATATATCCGAAATAAACTCAATAAATACGAAACTGATAAAAAATCGTGTTAATAGGTCGAGTCTGACAAATGTTATCGATTTTCATATTTACATATATTCATTTTTCATCAAAACTAACATTTTTATTAAAGGAATATATATATATATATATATATATATATATATATATGTATCTACTCTGCTTGTATAGAATAAAAATGAAAAACGAAAGAAGGAAAAAAAAGAAAAAAAAATGGAATATTTTTTAATAGGTATCATGTATCATTGGAAATTTATTATAGGTGTGCTTCACGTAGCATACTAACGGAGGCAAGACGGATAAATTATTGAGTCGTTTCACTGTTCGTGTGGTTAGATACGTCTGAAATAATTATTAGAATACTAGCATATCGGTATGCATGCTTATACTATCGTATTTTACCATTGTATGGGGAGGGGTTATAAAGCGTTTGATTCTTGATACAGAAGATAAATTATTACGTTCCTTTTCTTGTCTACGTGTGTATAAATGTACGAATGTTATCATCATTCGTGGAAGTTGGTATATGTTTGATCTAGATAAACAATTCTTGGTATACGAGTAATTAATTAATATATTACGCGGATCATAGCAACGTGGAATTAGCGTAGTTTCGGTTTAAGTTTTCGATATGCTAATGGACCATTCTGAATGGCGTTGGTACGTGTGATGTGTTGATATGTGTAACAGAGCAAAGTAGAGTGATCGAGAGGGAGAGAGAGAGAGAGAGAGGGAAATGGAGGGAAAGAGAGAGAGAGAGAGAGAGAGAGAGAGAGAGAGAGAGAGAGAGAGAGAGATGTTAGCGAGTTCTAAAACCGTCCCTAGGGATAATTTTACGTACACGTACTCTACTTATATGCTCGGGTATAGACAGGTAAGCGATGTTTCATGCAAATACTCATAGTTTATGCGATGGTCAATATCGAACTATGTCAATGTACGATTCTATGTTATGTTGATCACGTAACATACGTGTTATAATATTTCTTGAAATTTTGTATTTATTTTTTCCTTTCTTTTTCTCTCTCTCTCTCTTTTTCTCCTTTGAAGTAACTTTTTTTTATCTATTTTTTTTATAAATTTTTCAAATTAAATTTATCCATCTTCCGACAAAACGAGCTTTGTTTATAAACGGAGATAACAGTGAAATTGTTATCCTGTTATCATATTTTGCGAATTATTGTGTTTTTATTTCTATTTATTTATTTATTTATTTATTTATTTTTTTATTGATACAATACGTATTTCATCGTGAAGAAAAAACTTTCGCATTCGTAGATCTTCCAGATTGAATTCCATTAAGTAATCCGATGAGACAGATGTATCTTTGTACCCATTCAATGATATATTATTCATTTTGTATTTACATACTGTTGCTTCGTTTCTATTCTATTTTTCTTTCGAACTATTCATCTTGAAAATTGTTTTCTCCCATTAATTTAATGGAAAAATCATGACAGAGAGACGTATTCCTTTAGAAACACACAACGCATTAAATCATCCAATTTTTTCTTTTGTAATCTATAGTGTATAATTATATCAATGTATGTCTTACAAAATTTAATTGTTTTTAACATCTTTTTTTAATTTTGTTTCAGGTAAGTTCACAATATAATAGAGGCCTTAGTGAAAAGGATAAGGCTGAGTGCTATATGTAAGTAAAATCATTTATTGTTTCATTCAGAGAAAAACAAAATATATGTATATTATTATTATAATATTTTTTTTTTTAATAATACTCTTTTCTCAATAGAAAAGTTGAACGAGATAAATCTTTTAAGTATTTTATCCGTGTTGTTGAGATCATATTGTCGATATGAGGTAGATTTCTGCATTACCATCTGATGGTATTCATTCTTCAATTACCATTCGAGATGAACTGTTTTATCATTGGTAGGAAATTATTCTCAACAGTAGTTAAATATTTTAGATTGATAAGTAATACACGAAATGTAATGATTTTATGCGAACTATGCAAATTGATCGTATAAATTGTAAATTCTTTATCTTTTATTTCGACTTGATATCGAAATAGAATATAAAATTGGAGAATGCATTTGCATAGACAGATAAGTTGATAAGTTTGTGATAGAATATCAATTGGGTATTCTTCTAGAGATGGTGCTTTTGCGCTTACGGCACCATCTTTCACGAACAAACGTAAGCCTTTATTCATAGCATTTGAATTATTGATCCACTTGTTATGTACTTATACTACTGAAGCCACACCAATTAAGAAAGCGAGAACATTCGTAATATTTGCATACATACATTAATAAAGATATACATATCCAACAAACGTTTGCGATTACTTGGAAAAATAGACGTGTGGTAATTTCGTATGAATTTTTTATTTAAGAGTCGTATACTGGTTTTACGTGAACCGTGACACTTTTAAACGCTCTTGACTATAAATCATCATAAAATTGGACGTTTAAGGTTCTAGAGAGACATTAAACTCACAACGTAATATGCACAATTTCTTTCTTTCTTTATTTTCTTTTTTTTTTATTTTTATTTTTATTAATTTTTTTTTTTTTTTTTTTTTTTTCTTTGTTTTAATTGTCCTTCCAACCAAAATGAGAAAGAACATAAAAAGTAAATAGAAAAAAGAGAAAATAAATATATAAAGCTCAAAGAAGGAGATGGTAAAGTTCACTCATATAGCAGCCTGACCCGATTTACGTAGAGCTTGGCGGTTCCATATGACGCGAAAGGAGCTTTGCTGACGTAATTCTACCCCACGCGAACTCTACATCGACCAATCGAGCTATGAACGTTTCCTCTTCTCCCCCTCTTCTCCCTCATTATGGATATCTACAAATGTACTCGTTTGTGTACTCTCTCGGTACTACTTTTAGTTTTAATACAAACGTAAGATTCGATTTCGTTTTATGCATTGCCATTCAATTTTCTTTTCCATTTATCGAATATTAAAAAATTTTTAGCATTCAACTTATATTGCATTTTAGGTCTATCAATTTTTTAAAGCTTGCTTTACTAAAGCTTCTGTTTTTTTCTCTCTCTCTTCTCGATTAAAACTATCAGTTTTATCGTCGTTCAATGTTTATCTCCTTCCTTATGATCACTGGTAATATTGAATTTAATTAAGCGTTAATACGAATATTCTAATTTATTCTATGTAAAATTTAAGATACTTTTCACAGTTTATCAACCTTGTCCTACAATAGAGAATTATCCGATCCAAAATTAATTTGACTTCAATTTTGTCAACTTATCGCTTATCTTACATCCCTTGTATGTAAATTAATCCATATAATTTAGTAGTTAGTTCTCCGAAAGTATTCTCCGTATATCTTTATTCAGATATTACTTTATGAAGAAGGAAAATAAATAGTCGTTGAGTATCGTAACAAAATAAAAAATGTATTTATTACATTAAACATTGACTATGTTGTTATATCGTTACGATGCTTGGCTTACGAAGCAAACGCATAAAGGTACTTAGTTGTCGATTTTCAGAAGAACAAAGAATTTGTATATAATCGTTAAAACTTAACGTGATCATTGGACGTTTGTTCACCATTTCTTCGATGGAACAGGATAAGAATATCCAGCGTCTCCTCCGCTAATCGATCCACCGCCGTTAGAAGAATATCCATGACCAATGCTGACATCTATTCCAGAACTAAGTCCACTGGCCAAGCTAGATCCAAGATCGGAGTAACCACTTGAAAATCCAGTCGATAGTCCGCTTGAAAATCCGCTTGAAAAGCTACCAGCTCCTGTAGAACCTAACGAAATCGATGGGCCAACTGAGACAGGAACTGGTACTGGATGGGGAACTGGAACAGGTACGGGTTGAGGTACACGGATTTCAACTGGTTGAGGTACTGGTACAGGATAAGGACGGTCGACCTTAACGGGTACATGACGAGTAACTTCGACTGGAACTGGATGGGGTACTGGTACCGGATAAGGACGATCAACTCTAACTGGAACGGGATGAGGTACTGGTACAGTTCTTGTTACTTCGACCGGTACAGGATGCGGCACTGGAACAGGAACTTGGACTTCACGATGAACGGTGACGCCGGTTATACGTTCAGGTCTGGCTCCTAATATCACACCTCCTGAACTACCTCCATTTAACGAGAATCCTGAACCAAGTCCGGAATCGAGACCATAACCGATAACTCCAGAACTCAATCCACTGGAATATAGACCAGATTTTAATCCACCAGTGGCGTAACCACCCAAACCAATTCCGTTTGAATAACCAACGGAGTCTCCTAAAAGCAAACCACGTTTGTCATGTTTCTTCCCGGCTAATACGGCTGTGGCTAAGAAGAGACAAATCTGAAAAGATCAGTAAATAGATATTGTCGATTATTCAATTATTATCGATTGATTTTTAAATTTTAAACCGAACCCGTACGTACAACTAAGATCCTCATTGTTGTTGCTCTTGCGTTCTGTCGACTCGAGTGTGTCATACTCCGCTTTCAATCGCGCTTTTTATATGCCAGACTGTGACCAGATGGCAATACGTTACCAGGCCAAGTAGGAGTACTTTCACTGGAGCAGCTACACGCCCTACCGAACATACTGCTAACTCCTCTTGATTTTTTTTTTTTCCTTTCTTCTGACCGGTCCATCTGATTCTTACCGAACTTGACGATACGTAACAACGGTACACCGTTAAAGTAGCGCGTAATTCAATGGTAACTGTTCCAATTTCATGACACAAAAGAATGTACGTAATACCAGGGTGAATCAACGATCGATCAATGTTAACCGATCTCCACCTTTCTCCAGGCTTTTATTATTTTTAAAATTGACAAATTAATAATATCGCGTTACTTCTTTGTCTTTCATTAAGGCAAACACTTTCAAAAAACATTTCATTACTTATTAATCTATCATACGTAATAATAAGATTCTCTTAGTGGATATTTAAATCTTGATTGATAGATAAATATATCGAATTTTTATCGGAATAAATTGATAAACGATTAAGAATATTTTACTCTATCAATTAGTTCATATATATATATATATATATATATATATATATATATATATATATGTATATACGAACTAATAAAATTCATTATGTGAATTAATAAAAATCAGAAAATTTTAGTTTTTTATTAGAAAATTATTAGAATTTTTTATCAGAAAATTTTATCTAACGATACATATGAAAATGCTATTATTTGCAAATTATATTCGATATAATGAATGATATATAATGGATTGCCTTTCACAAGTTATAATTCTATGTCTCTCCTATTTGAAAGTCCCTTCCAATTCTTTTCTTTTTTTTTTTCTTTTTCTTTTCTTTCTTTTCCTTTTTTTTTTTTCTTGGAAGTCTTACAGAGCAGGAAGCAGTGCTCTCGTCTTGTCCTCTTCCGTTCACTTTCATGTAGCCCCGTTGTGTCATCGCAAGCAGACGACGATTAAGATATGTCCGATGAGAGAGAGAGAGAGAGAGAGAGAGAGAGAGAGAGAGAGAGAGAGAGAGAGAGAAAGAGAGAGAGAGAGAGAGAAAATACATATATTAAATTAAAAGTCGACCGTTTACGTAAATATTCCCCCGACTTCCCTCCTTCCACACACCCTCCGATCCTCCCGCAAATGTTTCTTTTCCCTTCGTGAAAACTAGAAATCGTGTTTATTTTCGAACGACTTCATCAGTTTTCATGATATTCATGATATAACGAGACACATACGAAATCGTGATGGAACGTTATCGTTTCGAATCGAGTTATTTATCGCGACATTTCCACATTTTCGAAAGTATAATATTAACCTAAAACGTAGAAAGTGATAGTTTTTAAAATACTCGGAGAGACCTATTGACAAAATCTTTCTCAATCTCTGTTTCTTTCAGCGATCAGTGCGATCAATTCGAAAACGAAGGAAGGATGGATGAATGGAGTTGGATTGTGCGTGTGGGAGGGGGTAGAGGTGGGGAGGGGGAAGGTAGAGTAAGGGGAAGTGTTTTCTTTTTCTTTTTTCTTTTTTTTTTTTTCTTTCTCTTTTCTTTTTATCGTCTATTTAGCCCGATAATAATCCGTTTCCGTTCCCGTTGAAAGTGAAATATCCAACGCGTTTCTTTATATTTACCATTTAAGGGATTTCAATCAATTATACGAGATAGCTTCGTCTTTTTCTCATAATTTTATCTTTTCTACGAGATGCTTCATATTTTGCTCGTCGCTCCTTAGATATCTTCTATTTCAGTGGTTACAAAGTAGTTACAAAAAAAAAAAAAGAAAAAAAAAAGAAAGAAAGATGAGCTATTAAGTGAATAATATCTATTCCTTGTAACGTGTCCGGTTTAGTAAAAATATGTCTTAAAGTATCTAGTTGATATCTTTCTTTGGGATTTTCTTCCTTCCTTTGGGATTTTCGATCTTTCCCTCCTTCGTTAGTTTTTGCCTTTCTTTTTTCCTACCTTCATCCCTTCCTTCCTTCCTTTGGGATTTTCATTCCTTCTTCCCCTTCTTCCTTAGTTATTGCTTTTCTTTCTCTCTTTCTTCCTTTCTTTCTTCCTTTCTTCCTTCCTTCCTTTCTTTCTTCCTTTCATCTATCTAGTTTTATTTTTTCTTTTTATCTGAGTAAAGGACCTTTTAAAAAACGTGCACGCTGCAAGTTTCGTGATAACCATCTCGACGTTTTCTTCTTCTTCTTCTTCTTCTTCTTCTTCCTCTTCTTCTTCTTTTTTTTTCTTTTTTTTCTTTTTCTTATTCCCTTTATTCTTCTTCGTTTTTATACTCGTTGAAGTTTTTAACGAAAAAAACGTGCATGTACATATATCGTTCACATACAAAATTCAATGGAATTTCTCGAAACGATTTATATTCACCGTGTATACGTATCACCGCGAAGGTACGTTTTATTTAAATTACTCGCAATGCTCTCTGAAAAACGTGTCGCAATTTAGTTTCTCTATATCGCGAGACATCGTGTAAGATACGGAAAGAAATCATGCATCTCTCGAAAGCTTTCCGTTTTTCGATAAAGGAATGGACTTTCCTTCTAAAAGAAAACGAAGACGCAGAAGAAGAGAGAAGAAGAAGAAGAAAGAGAGAGAGAGAAAGAGAGAGAGAGGAAGAGAAATCGTCTTAAAATGGAGTAAATTGTAAAATGAAATACAATTTCCATTTCATTTTCTAAGTGGTAAATCGTCAACCACTAAGATATGATGAATCGATAGATACTCACGAGAAATGGATCAGCATTTCACGTAAAAATTGAAGGAAACAAAAAAAAGAAGAAACAGAAAAAAAAGAAATAATAATAAAATAAATAAAGAATAAAACTAACTCGAAATACGATATCGATAAAATAGAGGAAGAGTATATATATATATATATGTATATATACATATTTACTGCTATCATCTAACCTTACTTTTCGTTGAATCTTGTGATTTCCTTTGGGATTATTCGCGATTTTACGAGTCCGGTCAATGTCGTATTTTGATATCGATATATTACGTTCGTTGAAAATCGTTGCGTTTCACGTTTTCCCATTCTCTCAATATCTTTTTATTTTTCTTTTTTTCTTTTTGTTTTTTTTTTCTTTTTTTTCTTTTTTTTTTTTTTGAAAAGTTATTTCATAAGTATTTCGTACGATTCGAAATAGAAATGAATAATTGTTCTCCGTATAAAAAAAAGTAATTTGCAAAATCGAAACAGATGATTGGTAGCTTTTATGAAGTTCGGAAGGGGGTAGGAAAGGAAGAAGGTCGAGAGTTTTCGTTGAAACGCTTTTACCCCGATCGGAAATCTGTCTCTCGAAGATTCGATTTCGTCACGGTATGTCAGTACCACAGTGCCATTTGCCGTTGCTCCTCTTTTCCAACTCGATTTTTCTCGCTCGCACGCGTCCGATACATTGCATTTGTTGAACGAAAGAGTGAGAGAGAGAGAGAGAGAGAGAGAGAGAGAGAGAGAGAGAGAGAGAGGAAGAGAAAGAGAGAGGGAGAGAGAGAAAAAGAGAAAAAGAATATAAACAAGGTCATGCTCCGAAATCGAGAGGATGTGCTTCGCAAAATTCTAGATCGCATTTCATAAATTCTATTATCTTCTTTGTCTATCTTCTTGGCTAAATTCTATTCTATCGTTTGGAAAAAGAATTAGATTACTTTTCATATATAGAATTCTTGAGAAACGTGAATGATCGAAATTATTACGAAATTTCTGCAATTGACGTTTTATCTCACGAATAGATTTTATCTGTATATCCACGTACATGGATATATATATATATATATATATATATATATATATATATATATATATATGCGGATAAATACATATCATAGACAATTCATTTACGCATGTACGTAAATGCGGTTGAACGATAAATGACTTTGCTCGAATTATACCGCCATATACGATGTTTTAATTGCCAATCTGTTCTTTATATGCCATTTGAATGTTCTTTTCCTTTTTATATGCTCCATTTTTTTTATTATTCTCTCCTCCCTTCCCTCTCTTTCTCTCTCTCTCTTCCTCTTTCTCTCTATCTCTCTTTTCTTTTTTTTTTGTTATTCCCTTTATTAGTTCAACGAAATCCGAAAGTTATATATGTGTATATATATATATACATATCATTTGCATAACGAAAAAAGTATCATTTTGATGATGTAACTCTGACAAAATCATGAATTAAGCCGGAAGTGGTTGATACCACTAAATTGATCGATCGATCGTTTATGGTACGGTACAGTCCGGTTTGGTATGAGGCAGCAAATGAGAGAGAAAGATATAATTGCACGAACGAAGATGGCAGTTTTCTACGTTTAACTTGTGATCCGACATAAAAGTAAAAGGCGTGGAAACGACGTTATCCAACCGGACCAGTTTGCGAATCGAATTCTCTTCTTTTATTCTTTCTTTTTTTTCTTCGTATATATTTTTCTTTTCTCTCCTCTTCTCTCTCTCTCTCTCTCTCTCTCTCTCTCTCTTTCTCTCTCTTTTTTTTTTGTTTGTTACATTGGCATATAATATGTGTATGACCAAGCGAGAAAGTAAAGATCGATGACTCGCGTTCGTGCCGAGTGAAAATTCGATCTTAAATAATCTTTATTCGATCGTTTCAAACGAACGTCCGATTATCAGATTAATTTCAAATTTTATTTTTTATCTATTTTTAAATCAATAATCAATTTAAGTATTTATCTCGTGATATTGGAATGGTAGATTTAAAAAAAAAAAAAAAAAAAAAAAAAAAAAGAGAGAGAAGAAAGAAAGAAAGAAGGAAGGAAAAAAGAAAAGATAGAGAAAGAGAAAAAGAAAGCAAGAAAGAAAGAAAGTAATGGATAGTGATCGCGGTTGGGCCATGAGATAAAATTATTCGTCTCCTGAGAAAGGATAATGGATTGTCCTTCGTGTACTCGTGAAAGTAACTCTTTGCGTAACTGCGCATGTCGCTTTTTGGACAATATGTGCAACAACGATTTTCGGTACTCGATCTTCTTTCTCTTTCTCACTCTCTCTCTCTCTCTCTCTCTCTCTCTCTCTCTCTTTCTCTTTCTCTCTTTGTCTCTCTCTCTCTCTCTCTCTCTCTTTCTCTCTCTTTCTCTTTCTCTTTCTCTTTTTCTTTTTCTTTTTCCTTCTCTCTTTCAGACAAAAGACCGAAGTACTTAAACGGGGACTCTCAGATGATAAATTTTTTCAATACCTTCACATTTTCTCTAAAGGAAGATATAGGGAGAACCGGGAGAACAAAGGTCAACGTTCAGAGAGAATATTCGAGTACGAACGTGAAACGGTATTAACCGATGATTTACGAATTCCTCGGATTCTCCGGCATGGTCGACCAACGGGAAAGAAGAAAGAAAATTAATGGGGAGGAGTCACAGATGCTCGATCAAATAAAAATCTTGTTCCTCTTCGTTCGTAACAAAAAAGATCTGCAGAAGAGTTCTTTCTTTCTTTCAACGTTCAAATCGTCCTTTAAACTTGACATTATTACCACACGTACATACACACACACACACACACACACACACATACATACATACATACACATTTTTCATTTTTCTATGTTACCCTGCGTTTCTTGTCGATAAAATTGTGTTCAAGATCGATAAATCGATCTCGTTAGAAGTAAGCGATATAATAGTTGTTTATACAATTCGATTAAAATCATTTGTCCACGATTAATAAATGTAATATTACAAGTTTAATCGTGACGATGAAGTTTCTATCGATTTTCAAAAATCTCATAATAATGCGGATTACAAAGGGTATCGTTTAAAAATAATATTAGGATTTTTCGACAATTTATTGCAAACGGTATAGAAATTTTATCGATTTCCTCTAAAAAAGAAAAAAAAAAAAAAAAAAAACTACGTCACAGTCGTTTCTTTTTATACTTAATCCGAATAAAATCCTCAAAGTGTATATTTTGTAGATCGATATCGTCGTAATTAAGTTCTATCTTCTTTTTGATTTTTTTTTTACCTTCTTTTTAATTATTATGCTTAATATTATTATTATTATTATTATTATTATTATTATTATTATTATTATTATTATTATTATTATTATTTTCTCGTTTATTTAATTCACTCAATGAAACATGTATTATAGGTATTAAGTTATTCTTTCTTTCTTTTCTTTTTCCTTTTTTTTTTTATAAGTGCCACGATAGTTCTCGTTGTGCTTTAAAGTTGATCGTTATAAGGTTGAAAAGATAAAATATCAATGAAGAACGAAAAGAATGCCTCCTCGTTTTCTTTTAGTTCGTACGGTGTATCTTAATCGTCTAAAATTTGTTTTCCCAAGCAATTAAGCTCGTTGTTGGTCGTTCCATTCGATAAAGGAAGCTCCTCACGTACCTGCATATATATTCAACAGAAGAGTCTTACCTACTCTTTCATTCTTCCCTTTTACTATTCCACTCTCTTTATCTCTCTCTTTTTCTCTCTCTCCCTCTCTCTCTCTCTCTCTCTCTAATTACAGAAATTGGCTCAATGCTTTTTCATTTTAAGAACCACGACAATTCACAGTGGTTTTTCTATTATGGAAAGTACACGACATGTTATTCACCATTAAATTTTATCGTTACTTAAGGGATTATTGAATGAAACGAGAACAATCCTGCCTCGTAAAAATATTAATTTCATGGATAATAAAAGAAATACAGTTTTAATAAATATAAATTATTATCGTTTACTCATAGATATTTATACTTTATAATTTGAGAGAGTTTATGTTAGTAATCATTTGTTGTTTCTACAAATCTTCTCTCTCTCTCTCTCTCTCTCTCTCTCTCTTTTTCTCACTCTCTCACTCGACTATCAAACGTTAAGTATACATTTAAACCAACGAAATTTATCGACGATCTCGTAATCGTAAACTCATCGAAACATTGGCGGTTACCAAAGCCATCGAAGCTTAATGGAAATGATCGGAACGTTAAAGGACCGTGGCAATGTGTGTAGTAGTGTTAGAGATATATATATATATATATATATATATATATATATATATATATTCGAGGGTGTAGAAACGTGTTCGCGAGGATATATAGACGAATTTGACGTATGAGTGGTACGTGGATATTGTACTAAGTGGTTATTGATATTAATGACATACCGGTCAAACCGACATGGTAATAAGTACCCTCCGAGTGACAAATTACTTTTCACCGTAATCGTAGTTGTAAATCATAGTTATATCTCCCCCTGAAAGGTTCCTCACCTTTATTAAAAAGGAAAATTATTACTGGGCGTCGCGTCGTTCATTTTAAGCTAATCAGATTACAAGATTGATGCACTTTCTCCCTAATTAAGAAATTAATTAATTGCACCGAAACCGTTTCTTTTTTCTTTTTTTTCTTTTTTTTTTTGTCCTTCGTTTCTTTTCCCTTTTTTCTTTCTCTTTCCCTGTCTTTCTCTCGCTCTCTCTCTCTCTCTCTCTCTTTCTTTTTCTTTTTAGATATTTAACGCTTCGTTTTGTTATTATGTAACGACCAAGGTTAAAAACTATAAGTAAGCTCATTTATTTAACTTCATCGGATTTCTCGAACCAACCAAACGTTCTACTTTAGAAGTACTTTCTTTTATATATATATATATATATATATATATATATATGTATATGTATATATATGTATAAAGTTATTCGAACGACTTGAAGGAATATCTTCATATAATTGGTATTCAGTTGTCTACATTTACATTCACATATATATACCTGTCTACCTATCCGCGCATGTAAATATATCTCATTATATGTTGCATTTTGAACTTTCATCACGTAATGGATACTGTGAATCTCGCGTCTGCAGATGATCATTATCCTATTTGAATGTAATTATGTCAGAGAAGACAATTTCATTCATTGTGTATATATATTCATATATGTAATATACATATATGAATATATATATATATATATATATATATATATATATATATATATATAGACGTATAACGAGTAGCTAGTTGTTTGACAACTTTGACTTCGTATCTCGAATATAGAACTCCAGAGTGAAGAAAGTTTCGCTAAGATAGTGCTAGTCGTAAAAATGTTAGTAAAACTATAAAAATTCGTACGTTTAGCATGAATATTCGATGGGCCAATCGAATAAATTTACATGATAAATAAGCGAAATTCAATCCGATTTTAATTATATGAAATTGACGAAATCTTTGATAAGAATCATGATTAATTTGATCATTAAAGTATGAATTCGAAAAAGTAATTTCAAATAAATAAACTTCGATCGATAAAAGTTGAAATAATACGACGTTATAGTAAATTACTAGATAACAGTTTCTAAGAACTATACTATTGTAGAAATACCGTCATATTTTAATGCAATTTAAAGGAAGCCTTTTTGGATCAATTCGACTTGTTAGTATGAATATTTAAAAGGTCGATATCAAAGTATGTTAATACGTATGTAGGTGCATACACGAAACATTTACATACACACGATCATATAAAGAAGTTTAGACGAGTCGTATGTATATATGTATGCGTGTACATATGCATTCATGCATGTATACAGTTAGCAAACATGAAATTTATTTTGCTAAAAATTGTTTTATCTATATTTCCTTTAACGATATTTATAAATATTTGGTTATACATATATAATATGATTCTATATATGTAAATATATATATACATAGATACGCGTGTATTCGTAAAAGCAAAGCGAAGTTAGCATTTATCGGTCTTTTCAAAAGTATGTATTTATCTTATAATCGATCGATTCTAAGGAAATTCTCGTGCAATTCTTGAGTGTGCGTCGTTCCTTCCTTCCTTCCTTTCGAATTATGCGCCTCGACGAAGTTCCCTCGTTCAATTTCGCGCAACATTAGAGCCGGTCGATTGGTAGAAAGAGAGAAAAATATAAGAAGAACTCGGCCGTATTCATTCTCGTTTTGTATTTAACCTATAAACAACGATGTCACTTGGAGCAACGATCCCTGAAAGGCAGTCCGATTATTCATCGTCCAGGAAGCCGATCATTCCCTCCTCCATCGAAAGAGGAGAACTCATTCCATTCGATGGAACTCCTGAACGACGTGCTGACGAGTCCCAAGACGATCGTCATGATCGGCACGCGTTTGCAAAATCAAGACCGAGTTCTCCCGATACCTGCACGTCTGGTCATGAGACCGACGGTTCGATCTTTTAATTTGCTTTTCTTTTTCTTTCTTTCTTTCTTTCTTTTCTTCTTCTTCTTCTTCTTCTTCTTCTTCTTCTTCTTCTTCTTCTTTCTTTTCTTTTTTCTACTTTGGAAAAAATCTTCCTCGATATTTCTTTCAGATCGAATTACGATATTTTTAAATAAATAATTATATATAGGATATTTATATATATATATATATGTATATTATTTTATTATTATTTTTAATAATTATATAATAGGATATTTTTAAATAATTAATTTTTGATTTGTTTTTTCTTTAAATAGTTTCTGTATCGTAGGAAGATTAAACCTTTATAACACCATTTCAACTTTCAAAATCGTATGATTTATTGTTAGTTTATATTTAAAATTTTTCTATTTCTCTTTTTTTTTTTCTTTTTTTTAAATATAAATTATATTACTCGAATTATATATATATATATATATATATATATATATGCACTGTGACATTATATAATTTAAAAAGATGGTTATAGAGATTAATCGCCTTGTTAAATGTGTTAAATACAAGGAAATTGATTCGTTTTATATCATTTATAAGAAATAATACTATATTATTATTTGTATCATATATAAATTTATTTTATATAAAAAATAATATATAACATAATTATTATTTATATTTTATAATATTATTTAATGAACAGAAGCCGATTATGAAACTTCGAGCGAAGGACCGTCAAGGCTCGTCGAAGGAAAATCCAGTCACACTCATTTCTTATCAAAATCGCATTCCGATAATATTCGGAAAGAGGAAGAGGTCGAGAGTTTAAAGGTTTTGGAAACGAACGTGAAATCGAATTCAAATCTATATACTTACTTTAAAGAGGACGTAGACGATATCGGAATGAGTTCGGTGTCCTTACCAATTCTGAGAAATATCGAATCAAACCCTATTACAGAAGTCAAAGATCGTATGATCTCGGATTCCTCGTTTGCTCGTCAGCAAAAATTACAAATGATAGTCGAACAAACGGAACTTCTGTTATCGGCCGAATCAAATTTAGTCGATTCGGTCAAACCGGAAGTCTGTTATTTGGGCAAGAAATATGAACTGAATAGACGAGAGTCATTAATGTTATTGCCGGTAATTCAGGTAGATAGATAAGTAAGATAATATAACACGTTGATTGTTCAACGAATTTTGCAAAAATCGATATGTCCTTCGTTATTTTTCTTACGAAGAATAAGATTATAATAAAATTTACTGTTATCTTTTTTCTTTTTCCTTTTTTTTTTTCTTTTTTATATTCTAAACGCAAAAAGTCGACTGTAACAATCAACGTATTAAAAAAGATTCTCAATTTTCATTATATATACACATGTATACAGACATTGAATTTGATGTATTGACAAATTACAATCTTGTCGCAGGATATTAAATTAACGGATCAAACGAAAGAATCAATGCCTAGAATGATGATAGAAAAATTAGACAATTCGATCGATACATATTCGAAAAACCAAAAAGTTTCTCACGAATTGATCGACATAATTGAGAATCCAGAATTATCTAGAACGTCGTTCTATATTCCACCGTATACAGTGAATGACGCGTTATTGGATAAACCAAATGATAAATATTATTCGTTTGATTCGAATACAAAAAAACGACGGGGGATTCATCTTAATGACACCAATGTACTCTTGAAGATACACGGCGAATTGTCGCCACTTAGATGCGAGCTCAGTGAAATAGCCGCTAAATTTCGTGCACTGAGATTACAAAGAATATACGGTTCAATCGAGGAAAGTAAAAATGTCTCCTCCGGTAGCTATGCGTTTAATCCAATGGATATCGATCGTAGTTCGTTGAAGGAGAATAGTATCGTCGGCAATTTGAACACGCAGTTTTCACCAATGACGATGGTCGGTAAATCGATGTCCCGAGAAAGTTTCAACCATATCTCTACCGGTAATTTTAAGTTTTTCGTTCAAACCGGTTTACATGAAGATCGATCGTACTGTGAACCAAGACAACCAATGTATTTTGATATAACTCCAGGCAATAACGATTCTACGATCGGAAAAGTATATCGTGATGAAAGAATCGCAAACTATTATACGCAAACGAGTACGCCGTTTGAACGTTATCATCGGCCACGATCCTCTTGTATTCACGATCGATATCAAAGTGATAAAGGAAATGTAGTCAGATCAATGGACTATGGTCATTCTTATTATAAGAATTTTATTTCAAGAAAATCTTACGATATCAATGGGAGCCAATATATTTCACGAGAGAACGCCGATCAACCCAAGGATTTATTTATTCTCGATAGATCGAAGGAAGTCGTAAGGGAGGATCATCGTATTCCGTGTGATCGACGAAATGGCAAGGGAAATTTGCGGAGTTCCTCGACGATGGGCATAGATATCGTCAAATCGAAATTTATAGTAGAAAATTCTTTATCGATCGATAAAGAATCATCCTCTAAGATCTCCCTTTGCAAAAGTAACAGATATTCGTCCTTGGACATCGTCAATACTTATCCCGAAAAGAAAAGATCGACTTCTTCTACGGTAAAAAATATTGAGATGTTTGTAAATGAAAATACGTCCAAGAATTATCTTACTCCGCGAGAATCGAGATTGGATTTGAAACATCGGCATCATAAACGACAATTGGATACAGTGATAGTTAATAGATCTTCTCAAACGTCTAAACAAACAATCGATTTTAAAGATATATCAAATGTCTCGTCTTCTACATCCTCAAGAAAAATAAAAGTGATCAATTTACCTAACAACATTGAGAAAGTTAAAATCATACCGGTATTTTTTACAACCGGTATACCAAAACCATTATTTCCATTGATAGAATTGGACGAAGATCCTGTATATTCCATAAATAGAAGAGATAAATCTATGAGATGTGCGTTAACGTTGAAAGAAAAAGATTCTCTTAAGATCTCTAATAATAGAAAGTCAGAAATAAGAGATCCTTCGGAAAGCGACGTATCTTGTTCCTATATAACCAGTCCTCTTACGTTAGATCGAGATTATTTTTCAGAGAACGAACGTTGGAATTCTGGTAATAATCCTTCTAGCAAGATAACCGTATCGTCTTATAGCCGTCGTAGTTCTTCCACGAAGAAAACTACGTCCGCGAATGCATTGAAATACTCTAACGCTTTAGGAAGCATTTGTTCCGGTGTGGCAAGGGTCACCGTTTCCGGTACGACCATGTCCAACCAACAAAAGAGATTTAAACAAATTCGAGAGATCACTCATGAAAAAGGTATACGCGGAATGAGAAGTTCACCGGAAGATTTTCTCTGCGACACGTGATTCTCCAAGGATTAAACGCTTTTGTTCGTGTCTATCTATCTTTCTTTCTCTCTCTCTCTCTCTCTCTCTCTCTTTTTTCTCTCTCTCTCTCTTTCTCTCTCTCTATTTTATCGTAACGAGAACGAAGACGAAACGAGATTCATCCTCTTTTACCCCCACATCCTCGAATAAGAGAATGCCTTTTATTATGCGGAAGCTTGATAGCAAAACCGAAGAGGAAATAAATTAAAGGATTAGAAAGTAAAGCGGAATGACAATTTGAATCTGTATTATTCTCGTTTGGTCTTACTTACTATCGTCGTTTTACCCTAAAGTTTCCTATCCTTTCAGAAATTTCTCATGCCGAAAAAGTAAGTTCTCCAAGATTCGAGATCTATACCAAAGTCGTTCTTATTCCTCTTTTCTTCTTCTTCTTCTTCTTCTTCTTCTTCTTCTTCTTCTTCTTCTTCTTCTTCTTCTTCTTCTTCTTCTTCTTCTTCTTCTTCTTCTTCTTCTTCTTCTTCTTCTTCTTCTTCTTCTTCTTCTTCTTCTTCTTCTTCTTCTTCTTCTTCTTCTTCTTCTTCTTCTTCTTCTTCTTCTTCTTCTTCTTCTTCTTCTTCTTCTTCTTCTTCTTCTTCTTCTCGAAATAAGATTAAGAGAACTGTAACACCTTCATCGTATTCCCAAATATACGATCGATCTTGCTTTTGATTGCTAAAAAAATGTCTTTCAAGAGATAAGAATAGCTTCTCGTATTTGTAAATATTTTTATCTTATATTTTATCAAATTTTTTTTTTCTTTTTTTCTTCTTTTTTGTCCCTTTTTTTACGGATCTAACCATGTAACATTATGAACATAAATTACAAGAAAAAAAAGAAAAGAAAGATAATTAAACGAAGAAACGTTGTTCTCTTTTCTTGTGAGGTCGGGTGGGGGGGGGAGAGGGGATGGAGATATATGTACATAACATACTCGTTATAATATAAATATCTATTATATAGATACTATTGTATCAATAATATATTTTAAATAAAACTATTAGAATCCTAACTATATCTTTCAGATATTCAGAGCATCTTTTAAAAGCCAACTATTAAATTGCTATTTTAGTTGAGGCCGACAAGTTGCTCTATACATCGAGCATCTCTTTCTCTTTCATACGCCGCAATTAGAAATTTATGATTACAACTATACGATATAGTCAGATTCACTTGACGTCGTTATAACTCTGATAATTAGAATGTAGTCCGTTCTGGATCCTCTCTAACGTTATTCCGGGAGGAATTAAATCCCGAATGGGCTATTAGCCGCGATCTATTAAACGAAAGATTTGTCTCGTTGATGAGTAATTTAACGTCATATTTAATCTAATCTTTCTTTTCGTCTTATCCTTTTTTCTCTCTCTCTCTCTTTCTCCCCATTTTCCTCCTCCTTCTCCTTCTTCTTCTCCTTCTTCTTCTCCTTCTTCTATTCTTTATTTCGCTTCCGTATTGAAACAATTTCGTGTGTCTCGTCGTCTCTCGTGGTCGAGGAAGAAAAAAGAAAAAAAGAAAAAAAGAAAAAAAAAAAAAAAGAAAGAAAAGAAAGAAAAAAAGCAATTATCCGTTTCTTTCGGCGCATTTTTGCACGCTAAAAAGATATCTCGTTATCTCTACGGTGTCAGTGACGTTCTTCGTGCTGGCAAACGATAAGTGGTCAATGAGAGTCTTATGGAGGATCAACGTTCGCGCGACTTATTTTCATCTTCGTACCGGAACCGGTTTTCTATCGGATGAAGTCCGCTTGCCACATCGAGAGAAAGATTTCACGTATGTATGTATGTGCCTCGCGAAAGATGCATAAGACTCGTTTTTATCTTCTTCCTCGTACTTTAACTCTGTTTCTCTTTTATTTTCTTTTTTTCTCTTTTCTTTTCTTTCTCTGTTTTCTTACTTCCTTTTTCTTTTTTTTTCCTTTTTCTTTTTTTTTTTTTTCGTTTTGTTTTCTTTTTTTTTTTTCTTTCATTTCATTTCATTTCATTTCATTACATCCGTACTTTTTACGATTTCATACGGTGATTAATCATGAAAAGAAAATGTTCGTGGAAGCTGACCGTTTATTTGGTGTAACCGGTTACGGGATCTCTCGCGATAATTAATCCCACGCTTAATCGTATCTCATGCGTAACGAAGAACATCGAATTTCCATTCGATATGAATAATACTGTAATTGCTACATTACATGTAAAAAAAAAAAAATATATATATATATATATACACACACGTGGGTGTGTGTATTTATACATCGAAATTTTGAATATTACTCGGCTTCATTTGTCTTCTCATATTTTCTACTTTCTGATCCTCGATCAATTTTGTTAGCTATCTGCAAGCTCGATACCTTCACATTATTTTCATTTAATCGCGATATTTTAAACGAATGCTAAGCTCGATATCATCTACAACATACGTTCGGACTTATTTAATTAAAAAAGAAAAAAAGAAAAGAAAAGAAAAAGAAAAAAAAAAGAAAGAAAGAGAAAAATAAAGAGAAAGAGAGAAAGGGTATTCGTTTAAAAAATTTTTCTCCGGGGTAATAATGTTTGACTCGTTTTGTAATAGTAACACGAAATGTAATCAAGGAAAAATAAATAGTACATAAAGAATAATATACATACATATGTATGTATGGCATTCGTTACACGAAAAGTTTTGTGAGAAAAATTGAAAAAAAATTTTAATTAAATCGTCGGTCATTAAAAGTCACAGACCCATTCTTCCATTCATTCAAGAAAAAAGTAAATATACACGTTTGTTTTTTTCCTCCGTGCCCCACCTCCCTCCTTTTTTCATTCTCCCTCTCTCTCTCTCTCTTTCTTTTTTCCATTCTCCATCTCCTCCTCCTCCTCTTCCTCCTCCTCTTCTCTCCTCTATTTCCTCCTTGTGATCTTCTTAAAATTGAATACATAATTATTTTTGTGCCGTTCACATCTGTTGTTTTGACAAATGCATTAACGTACCGCCTATTCGATGCAACAAGATTTTGCGAATGGCAGATGCAAGGAAGCTTTTAAACCCTATCACGAGTCGAGAGTATAGTCATCCATTAGAATTATTTTAATAATAGAATTTTGAGATTCTTCGACTATAAATAAAAAAGATCACGAGGATACGTCGAGGATATTTGCTATTTATTTTCTCCTTGTGACGTTTTCCAATAGATATTATTCGATTATAAAACTAATTGCATGGACGTATGCTCGCGCGCGCACAATCATTACCAGTCTAGATAGATGTGAACGAGTAAATCTTCCTTTTTTGCTCTCTCTCTTTCTCTCTCTCTCACTCTCTCTCTCTCTCTCTTCCCTTCCCTTCATATACGTTCAAATTGTTTACAGATATTTACATTGATAAGATACCCTAGCAATTTCACCATATAGACCATTATTTCAATAGCATATCGTTGCAGAGTAACTCCGATTAATTATTTATACCAATTATCTCTATTTACGACGTATCCCTGTTATCTCTGTCGTATCGATTACGCGAAGCACGAACGTTATTAGCGGTAGCCCCAGCAATTTCGTCGGTGACTGTCCAGAAACGAAACGAGATAGAAATATCGACGTTGGTGTTTCTTTTTTTTTTTTCGTTTAAAATCGAAAAAAAAAGAAAACAAAAAGAAACAGAAAAGAAAAAGAAAAAAAAGATATAGTAACAAACGAAAAAGAAACGAAAAGAAAACGAAATAAAATGATGGGAAAAGAGAAAAAGAACAACAATGGGAATCGTCATTATTTATTTTCCTTTTAGTCATTGCTATTTCGTTTGCTTCGATGGCAATTCCCTTTTTATAATCTAAAATCAGGATATGTGACACGTTGAAAATATTTAGGACAGTTTTGAAGGTTTCTTTAACAAACGTTACGCTTTTAGTGATGTCTCCTCGTGTCGTTACGGACATTTGATATCTTTGTGAAGTTCCATGGGAATTCACGCGATAAACGCATCGTCGTTGGCCACTTTCCGGACAGTTTGCCTTAGTCATCGTGTATCCATCGTGTCAAACGCATCTACGATGTCAAGTATTGTTATGCCCTATCCCCCTTTTCTTTTTCTTTTTTCTTCTTTTTTTCTTTTTTTCTTTATTTTTTTTTTTTTATTTCTTTCGTGTGTTTTGCATGCTTTCTTTCTTTCTTTTTTTTTTTGCTTCTTCTTTATTCCTTTCTTTCTTTCATTTAATCATTCATTCATTCATTCATTCATTCATTCATTCATTCATTCATTCATTCATTCATTCATGCATTCATTCATTCATTTTTCTTTCCTTTCTCGATCAAATGCAAGACACGTTGTTCGTAGAAAAGTCTCTTTTAATCGTGAAATATTTTTGCAAAGTAACGAAAGAGCTTTTCTTCTCACATTTACTCCACTCTAATCTACAAAGTCAAGTTAATTTTTCATAGTCTCTTTTTGCTTTTTTGTTTTTCAAACTTTCCTGAAAAGATTCTTTCTTTCTCTCTCTCTCTCTCTCTCTCTCTCTCTTTCTTTTTCCCTTCTTTCCTTTCGAGTTATCTCTTCACGATTTAAGAATTCATTAAATCGAAAATTATAAATGCAATCGACCATTTCGCTTACTAGCAAAGTTTATTTATCCTTATACACTTTATTACTTAAGAAAATTTCTGTTTTTCTCACATTGTCGATGTTATTTTCCTCATATTTCGATCACGTTTTTATCAAGGTTTTATCGATAATTCCAATAAAACGTAATGAATTTTTTTCTTTTTATCGTGAGCAAACGCACGTTTAATATGGAAAAAAATTTGAATAAAATCCAAGGATTTGGATCAAATCCAAAGGAAAATAAGATATTGAACAAACGTGATCTAGAGTTTTTCGTTGAGATAAACTTTTCAAAAGGTTTGTAATAATAAACGTCGTGTAATTCATCCAATTAACGTCTTTTTGTTATTTGTTCATTAAAAATAACTTCTCTACTTCTCTTCGATATTAATTTCCGGTGTTAATGGGTGTCGCTATTCCTTCAAGTCCTTGTTTCTTAAAATCTCTCTCTCTCTCTCTGTCTCTCTTCATTTATCTATCTATCTATCTATCTATTTATCTATCACTCTGTCTATCTTCGTCTTTTTATTCGCTCGTTTTATCGAATTAACAAAAATACTTATTGCTGAGATATTTTCGTAAAACGACAGGTAAATTGAGTCGTAAAATAATTTAACAAGAAGATCACTGATGAAATAAGATACATAGTCAAAATGAAAAGTTTATAATCATTTATTAATGGTATTATATCAAGGTATGTATATCGATAGATCGATCGACTTTTATCAATAAAGTACGTCACTTCGTTCTTGTTAAGAAAGAAAAAAAAAAAAGAAAAGAAAGGAAAAAATATATATCATTGAATTTCGATAAAATTCGTCGATTGGACGAGAGTATACCATGTCAACGTGTGTCCCTAGTCGAAACGAGTTTGTTTTAAAAAGATAGAAGGAAACGGAACATTCTCCTGTGTGTTTCAACTCTCGAGACCGTTTCTCTATCAGAAAAATATGTTCGGCGATATCAAACTCGATCGACCTCCTCCCCGTCGGCTCTTAAAAGAATTTATATACTTCTTCTTGACGTACGAAATCACTCGTTGGGATTTTCACGTGACATTAAAGAGCGATATCTTTCGATATTCGAAATTCAAAAAAGAAGGAATGTGAGAAGAAGTGTAGGAGATCGATCGTAACAAGAGTGATATTTAATATCTTGAAGAATTAAGATATCGATATAGAAATATAGATGATAATAGATAATAATAATTATTCGTTCATTAATTAATATCTTTAAATTTCACTTTTTCTTCATAACAACGTTCATAAATTTCTCATATAAGATAATAAAGTACGTAATGTTATTCGTTTGTTATATAATTGCTAAAACAATTTTTTTAATGAGACAAGTTATATATACTTCATTGTCGTAATTTCGAAATTACGTTCGTATTTACTCGAAATAGGAGAGGATACGTCCCGTTAGCACGGCAACGCGTTTTAACTATGTAGAGGAAACCATTAAAATTTTGCGATCGAAAACTCAATGATCCTCGTTAACTCGTGCTTTTAATCGGCTCAAAGGTATAAAATAAAGGAAAAAATTTAGCGTTCCTTTTAATACCTCTATGAATCGGTATTTTTTCAAAGGAGGAAATAAATCATTCTTTCTTTCTCTTTCTCTTTGTTTTTTCTTTCTTTCTTCTTTTACAACATTCATAAGTTTTCCAATTTTATCGTTCTAATTCATTTAATTTAACAATAATAATAATAATAATAATAATAATAATAATAATAATAATAATAATAATAATAACAATAATAAAAATAAAATAATAATAAAAATCGATAGATAAAGGTGTTACACAGTTTTTTATGATAAAACAAAAACGACGGAGACAAAAGAGAGAAAGAAAATGTGACTATTTGAGTTGAAAGAGTTGATAATTCTCAAAGTTATACGAATTTTTATAAAAATTCTTTGAATTCTTAAACGTCACGCGGTCAAAATCTTTCTTGAAAGATTTTTAAATATCGTTCATTATCTTTCACCATCTCTCTATCTTTCTCTCTTTCTCTTTTTCTCTCTCCCTCTTTTTTTTCTTTCTCTCTCTCTCTTTTTCTCTCGATATATCTCGTATTCCTTGTAAATTGCTCGCATATAATAACAACCGTGTACGCTTACTTCGTCAGTCGACGAGGCGTAATTAATTCGAAACCTTCTATCAGCTTCGGCATATATGCCTTGATAAAAAAATGCTTTGCTCGTTAAAACGAGCTAAGGATGAAATAACTTTACGTATACTTTCCTCACGATAGTTTAATTTATTTCTCTCTCTCTCTCTCTCTCTCTCTCTCTCTCTCTCTCTCTTTCTCTCTCTCTCTCTCTGTTTCTATCTCTATCTCTATCTCTATTTCTATCTCCCTTTCTTTTTACTTTTAATTTTTTTTTACTTTTCTCGTTTACCTGCCTTTAATAAGAAACATAATTAATAAGCACGAAATAATAAACGTTAATTTATATATATGTAGGCAAACAGGTTATGTAGATATACATAACTCGTAGGCTGTGCTTAACAAGTAAAGGATAGAATAATAAGTGGAAAATAATTGCATGTTCTTTTTTAATAGAGAATAATGGTGTAACTAACGTTACCGCAATATTAGCAATGAGTCGTTATTATTGGCAAGCTATCTTTTTGGCAGCAGAGTTTCTCAATTGAGAATAGCTATTAGAAATTGTAGCGTGTGACGTAAATACAAAATTTGAGCTTTTCTTTATAATATTTTTGTGCTATCATTAGATACGGTTAGATTACGCGAAGGTAAATGCATCGTATAATACGATTAGTCTAGTTATCGCATTCTCAAGCAATTGGTCTCAGATCTTCTTTGCCAATTCGAAAATTGCAATTGAGTTTCTACTAGTAGAAACATATTTCGCCATCTTTTAAAGATCCAAATTAAAAAGTTTTACGTATGTGTGTATATTTATGTCTATGTATATTTTTTTTATCATTTCTCCTTGTTAATTTACTCAAAACTTTTAGTTCTTATCGTATATATGACTTCGGCGATAGATATAAAACAAAATATGAACAACGAGAGTTTTTACAAGTTTCTTACTAGTGTCGTTTTTATTGATAATTAATAAAAACTATCAACGACCACGAGATCGTAATTTAACAGTATTGGAATTTTAAATTAAAATCATTTTATCTTTAACGCGTGTTTGTTACGAGCCTCGAAATGTTCTCGAAAATATTCATATTTTAATCACGAACGTTTTGAAAATTAAAAGCTGTTACTTTTTCTTCTATAAAAATTTAAACCTATATGTTCGAAAGATATTACAATAGATCTAAAATAACAATAATAAAGAAATTAGAATTATTCGATAAATTATTCGAATTTAAAGAAATCATTTTATAATTTTATCCAATTATATATTTAAATATGATTACTTGCATTCGATTCAGATATATTATAAATATGTCCAACTATCTGTAATCAAAAAGTAAACATTTTAGAATTATATGTAGTCATTCGTTCGGTAAAACTTACATCGTATAATCCATGTTTTTCGATATATCGCGAGTAATATAAGTCCAGGTCTCACCACGTGGAGGTTACTGCATTTGAAGTACTGTGATGACTATTCTAAAATACGCGATATTCGAATGACATGCCACTTAGCCGAGAATTCAGGTTGGCTCTTAACGCTAACTGGAGGATCAATCCTTGTTTACCAATAATAGGACCGTCGCAACATCAGAAGCTATTAAGCACGATCGTTCGTTCCGAATTTTGAAGAATAGAACGTAGTTTCACGGTATAATACGAAAAAGGGTACCATAATCTTCCATATAAAAATTTAATACCACGATAACGAATCAAGCTCTCCTTAGATGAGAGATTCATCGGATCGATGCCGATGTAATAAATCCTTGCCGACTATTCTCCTTACCGGCGATCTATCTATTTCTCCATGATCAATCTACCTTGATGATTTATCCTGAAATAGAAAAAGAGTAAGGGAAGAAGAGAAGGAAAGAGGGAAATGAAAGGATTAAAAAGAAAGGAAAAGCAGAGAATGCGCGAGTCCACGTGAAAGAATCGATAGAATTAAAAACAAAGGGATAAACATGAAAACAGAAGGGATTAACGAAGATGAAATTGATCTGGATTTTTCCCTATTGAAAGAAAGAAAAAAAAAATCTCACAACGATCTCGATACTCATGAATTCCACCCCTAACATCTATGAATAATAATTAATAAAAAGTAAATGAAAATAAATTAGGAATTAATAGGAAAAATAAGAATAAGTGAGAATATGTGAGAACGAATGATGGACCTACGCCAATACGCGTATATACTCGGTGTTGATATATAAATCATTATAAAATATTGAACAGCTTTGAAGAAGAAATGAATCACTTCTATCGAATTGCATTCATAATTAATTTCTTTTTTCTTCTTCTTATTTTTAGTTTCCTCCTTTTCCTTTCTTTTTTTCTTCTTCTTCTTCTTCTTCTTCTTTGTTTCTTTTTAACATCTTTCGGTTAAATTTAATCGCTTTATATTTCCGTGTGTATCGTCTCAACGCATAGATTACATACGTCGTAAGAAAGAGAGTTATCTGTGTCAATGTCGTCCATGTAACTTGAGATCCGTGATTACTCGTCAAACCGCATACGAACGTAGTAGCTTGCAACTTTACTTGCCAACTTTCATCGCAACCGTGTGTCAGTTTGAGATAAATTCGTTTTAAACGATGCACTTAAATGAAAACCAAAAGCATTAGTCTTATTCTGATGATTTCTATGAGACGATAGAGAAAGGAATAAAGAGAGAAAGAGAGTGAAAGAGAAAAAGAGAGAGGTAGAGAGATAGAGAGAGAGAGAGAGAGAGAGAGAGAGAGAGGGAAAGAGAGAGAGAGAAAGAGAGAGAGAGAGAGAAAGAGAGAGAGAAAGGGAGAGATAAAAAGAGATAGAGAATGATCGTTGCAAATGCTATTTCTCTAAAATGTACATTCCCGTTCAATTATAAAACACGGTGGCCACCAAGAACAATACCGTAACACGTAATCCGTGTTCTCGCGTATCGAACGATGCGGCGACTCTCGTTAATGGAAGATCTAATTTCTCTTATTCCTCTCTCTAGCGACGAAACGAAGACGTATTAGTTTCATCCTCTTTCTCTCATCCTCCCTCCCTCCCTAGCTCCCTTTCTCTTTCTCTCTTCCCTTTCTCTGTGTTTTGTATTCTTATCCATCCGCTTTTAACACAACACTGAAAGAGTAATCCCTTTCTCTCTTTCCTAAAGAATATATATTCTCGACCAGAGAATTTTCTTCGTTGCATTATCCATTCTAAGTATCTTCTGTGAGAGTGCATTATTTCGATGATTTGAAATTCACTTGGTATTATCCAAAAAAGCTTAACACCATTTTTCTCTATACTATTCCCAAGATATTTTTCAGAAATCCACGTAACTTGTTTGTTTTATGCGACACGAAACAATGGAATCCCCTTTGGTATCCTTCAAGTTCAGTTGCAATTTCGAAATTGGGATTGGAATATGGATATTCTCTCTCTCTCTCTCTCTCTCTCTCTGTCTCTATCACTATCTATCTCTTTCTCTCTATCTGTCTGCCTGCCTGCCTGTCTGTCTCTCTGTCTGTCTGTATGTATGTCTGTCTATTTGTCTCTATTACTATACGAATATTTTGTGGGGAAGGACATGTTCAATTAACGAAATACTGGATAACAATATAACTAGAAAATTCGGAGGTTTCCAATCCAATCATAAAACGTTTCATTGATCTTTCTGAATGAATACGAGGGAATTATTTTCATTGTTATAAATCTACGAATGCTTGAAAAAAGAAGAAATTCTACGAGGAATTTCTACCCATTAATACTAAAACTTTTTCGTAAAAGTTATTTCGAACGTTTTACAAATTCTATACAAATATTTTTATTCTTCGCCATTGCTCGACGAATATTTCATTTTTATAGTTTCTCGTACATTTTTAATATAAACGACGTGCAATATCAATTTCAATTCGTTCATACATTTAATCAATGTGGCCTTTTATTCGTCGTTATTGAATTTTCAACGTTCTAATTTCTATATTTATTCGTACTCGTAGAAAGAAAAATCTACGAATGAAATATAAAAATTATCAATAGAATCTACGTGAAAAGTTTCGCGATAACGATCGTTAAGAAGATGTCAATGAATTCATTTATATTTCTTAAGAAAAACTTATATTAAATTCTAGAAAGAACGTAATATTTGAATTATTAATTATTGGATCGCGATTAATTCAGCCGATTAACACTATTCCTTTATTAATAAGATCTTTATCTACTACCTACGACCTTTCGTAATTTAGTTTACGACCCTTTACTTCAACCAACTTTGTAAATGACGTGAACATGATCAAAGCTAGTAGTCAGTCCGCCTTCTCATGTGAAAATTCTCTCGAACTGTATTCAGTCCAAAAGTTTTCCTGTAATTTCGTTGGCATTATCGTTCGTCTTTTATGATAACTTATGAGTTTTCTTACGGAACGTCACAAAGCTTTTCCCTTGATTTCGCAAAGGTAATTTCAAGATAACATCGTTTGAATATATTCAATTAATTATCTGCTTATACTGTACTTTATATATAATCAACATATATGTAAAAATATATATACGTGTATATATATATATATATATATATATATATGTATATATTATACAGTATATTAATACAGTATATAAGTATGAACAATGGAAAAAGAGATCGAAGAAAGATAAGAAATAAAATAAAGTAAGGAATTCTATGATATCAATCTTCATTGTATTTCTATCTTGATTTTGTATATTAACAAGAAATTCAATGAAACGGATAAACGAAGCCGATGATTTAATCGGTGTTACCCGATTAGAAAAGTAGCAACCGGTCGTAATTGACTATGAAACGTCGGTGAACGGTAAGGAACGCGTTTCGTAATCGCATATTTCTGTTTATGCGGCAATCCAATTCTGGTTAGATCGTGGAGAAAGAGATCTGAACGTTATTCACAGAAACGTATCAATAGTAGGAGCATGATATCAAAAAATTTTTACAGTATTTATGATTTCAAAATTGTTTTGGAGTATTTATTCCATATACTTTTTTTTCTTTTTTCTTTTTTTTTTTTTTTTTTTTTTTTTTGTAATCTTTAAGATCATGCAATTGTCATTGTTTGCTGCAAAGTAAAATCCATGCTGAATCGGTTTTCTGGAAAGGAAATTTAATTAGTTTTTAAATAACAATGACAAATGACTGTAACGAAGCGACGACAACAACTAAGACGACTACGACAATGACGATGACAATAATGACAACAACGATAACTCGATAGAAATAATGAGTTTCATCGTAGCTATCGTAAGAACATTTCCTTGCTGTTTCCATTTACATACATACGATATGCACACCATATTTGTAAGCGTTCACTAAGCTGTTTTACATAAAAGCGTAGACTTCGGTTAATTTCCATAGGCTTGTTTATAAAATTAAAAGACCGAACGGAAATCGTTCACTGAAAAACGTCGAATGAAATAAAATAAAATCGAATCGAATCGAATCGATAGTTTCGTCAAAAATATGTAAATGTAACAACACGGCGCCCTCAAATATTTGAAGAATTTAAGAAAATGTCCAAATGGGAAAGTGAATATAAATGGACGCTATAACGATTTTTAACTCTTAAAGACACCTTACCTTTCTATTTTATCTTACAAATCGAAAGAGAGAGAGAGAGAGAGAGATAAATTTAATGCTATCGAAACGTCTGTCGACATTTCCCACGTTTTAAAGCTCCAAGGAGCTTTCTCCTTATACCGCCATTAAGATGTACCTCTTGTTGTATATCGCACGCAAAGGTTATAACGTGTGCACTTTCTATACGATATCTACCATTATTTTTCAAGCTACATTATCAACAAGGGATACGAGGCATACGAGGAACAATCCATAAAGAAAAAAAAAAAAAAAAGAAAAAAAAAAAAGAAAAAAGAAAAAAAGAAAACAAACAAAGAAAATGTCATTCTAATTCGTCTTATATTAATCAATTAATATATTAAGCAAATGTCATTTCTATTCAAGCAAGTTTCTTTCTTGATCTAACCAGTGAGCTTTTTCAAAAGTCGCTAGACACGCGCGCGCCAAATTGGTCGAGTCGACTTCGGTCATTTCCGTTCAAGTTCGGGAATTTTCGCAGTCGCGCTCCTCTTCGGCCAGTCTACGAAACGGTGTGCTACGGTCGTGACTGCTATTTCTCTTGCGCTTACACCTTTTCTCTTCATCATTTCTCTCTTTCTCTCTCTCTCTCTCTATCTCTATCTCTATCTCTATCTATGCACCTATCTATCTATTTAACTCCTATCTTTATCTCTCTCTTTCTTTCTTTCATCGTTCAAGGGAAGAAAAAGGAATAGAAGAATAAAGAAAAGTGTGTGGTAAAATAGAAGAAAGAAAAAGAAAGAAGAAGAAAGAAGATATAATAAGTGTCGGAATAATAATCGTGTAAATAACTCTATTATATCCTCCCCTACGTTCATTCATATATTTTCTATCTTTCTCCGTCTGTCTGTCTGTCTGTCTCTTCTAGTCGTGCAATGGTGGTGTGCGCGGGTGCGTCGCATTCGGTGTGCTTCGCGCTCGTTGAACCGAGCACGTCGTCCGTCGGTCGGCCCAACCTTCCCCCATCTCACTCTTTACCCCCACCATTCCTCTGTCTCACCCTTCCCCCACCACACCCCCGCGCGTGCCGTTCGCGCCGTGCTCTCGTTGGTCAGTCGCGCGTCGTCCCGGGCAGCGCGCGGGTCTTTCATTTTAGCGGCGAGTAGTAGCTCGCGTCGCGTTACTCTTGCCGGACGACGACGACGTTTTATGGTGTCTCCTTGGTCTTTTAGTTTTCATCACCATTATTCTTTTCCCACCCTCAAAACCACCCGCCGCTCCCCCTCCCCCTGATCACCCTAATCCTCCCCCAGAATCGTGTCCCCCCGTCCATTCTCTTTTATCATCTACTTCATTTAGTTCCTTCCTCTTTGTCGTCATTATCATTCTTAGCTCGTTAAACGATATGCTAGAACGAATAAGCTGACTAAAAGTTGGAAGTTACTATTTTATCATTTTGTCCCTTCAACCCCTATTTTCTATTTTTCCCCTTCCCTTTTTTTTCTTTTCCACCTCCTCCTCCTTCTCCTCCTCCTCCTCCTCTTCTTCCATCATCTTCTTTATCCTTCTTCTCTATCCCGTTCTTTTCTCTTCTTCTATTTCTTTTTTTTTTGTTCCTTCAAAATCCTCGAACCTAAAAAGGTTCACGAACTCTTCGAAAGGTCTCTCTCTCTCTATCTCTCTCTCTCTCTCTCTCTCTCTCTCTCTCTCTCTCTCTCTCTCTGTCTCTTTCTATCTTTCTCTCTGTCTCTGTCTTTTTCTCTGTCTATATCTTCACAGTAGAAAGTAGAAAAGTGAGCTTTGTAAAGCTTCTCCGAAAGACGACGATGATCAAGGGAAGGTCTTGAACGACGAGGAGAGAAATGTGCTTCGTGTGAGAACGTGCCGAAAAGATGTGCTTGCATGAAGCACGACAACGACGACGACGACGACGACGTGAAGGAAAGCCGACTACGACTACGACTACGACAACGACGACGACGACGACGACGACGACAACGACAACGACGACGACGACGATAACGAAGACACGAGGAGAAATTCGACGACAAGATTCAGCGAGATCCCGAGCGTGGCCGAAGTTACGCGACGGTACGCGGAAAGCTTCCTGAAAAAGGAAAAGCTTCTTCCCCTTTCTATTTTCTTTTTCTTTTTCCTTTTTCTTTCCTTTCCTTTCCTTTCCTCTCCTTTCCTTTCGTTTCTTTTTTTTTCCTGTTCTCACTCGATTCGATATCCTCGCGATACGCCAGGAGCTTTCGAAGTTGAAGACTTCTGTACGAGAAATGGCGCCGGGTTATACATTGTACATGGAAAAGCTAAAGTAAAAGAGGAAAATGGAAAAATAGTTTATACTATTTTTTTTCTTTTGGTAATTGAACAAGTGTTACAATTAGTGCGTATATAGATAACGAGCGCCGCGAAGTTTTCTTTTTCCCTCTCTCTCTCTCTCTCTCTCTCTTTCTCTTTCTTTTTCTTTTTTCAATTCATTTATCTTTCTCATTTTCCCTCTATCTCTCTATCTCACACACACTTTTTTTCTCTTACTCTCTCTCTCTCTCTCTCCCTCTTTTTCCATCTTATTTTCGTTCTCCATGCACGTTCAGGTAATTGATGCATCAATCGGCGATCTCTCATCATCGGTGTTTCACCGTAATCGTTTTCATCGGATACCCAAAATTATTTCACGAGGAGTTCTCCTTTCAAAGTAAAGTACAGAGCGATTCTTCATTCTCTTTTCCTTCTTTTATTTCTCTTTCATTTTATTTATTCTTTTTTTTTTCTTTTTTACTTTCTTTTTTTTTCGAAGGAACAAAGCGAGAATAGGATTCCATCATCCCCTTTTAGCTTTCGAGACAAAGTCCGACATTGCACATCTTTTCCTCATATCTCACGATATTTCGACAGAAGTATATTTCCTAGGTATCCTTTCTCTTCTTTTCTTTTTTTTTTTTTTTTAAGAGCGACGGATATGTTCGCCCCTTTTTTACGTTCTTTTTTCTATGTTTTTGTTTTCTTTTTTTTTTTTTTTTTTTTTTTTTTTCTAACAAACATAATATCAGCGTCACAAGCGGAACACACTTTGCAAGCGTCGGCACGAAGGTTGGGATCGTTAGAACATACATATTTCTCGTTGTTAGATAATGCGCGAAAGTGCAAAGACGCGTTGAAATAGCGCAAACATTCTGTTATTTCTTTCTCCTCTCTGCTTATTTTTTCTTTTTTGCTTTTGCATTTCTACAATCTCTCTTTTTCTCTTTCTCTCTCTCTCTCTCTCTCTCTCTCTCTCTCTCTCTCTCTCTCTCTCTCTCTCTTTCTCCCTCTTTCTTCTTTCATACTATCTCTTTTTTTCTTCCCATCGTCATTCATAACTCGAATATGTAAAGTTGCGTATGTATATGTATATAATTCTACGTCGTTTTCTATGTTCCATGCATTAAGTAACATCTTACATATATTGATAAGGAATGTTTTAGAAAGGTTCGACAAGTTTCTAACGGTACCTTTGCGAGTTCCTATGAAAAATGCTAGAATATTTGAACTTAAGGTGGCATAATGCCATTCTCATGTAGATCCTAAGGGAATCGTTGAACATCGACGCGAAAGGCTTAATCATAAATTTTCTCGGTTGAGGGACGTGTTAAAGGGAAAAGTGAAAAATTTAATCTAGATTCATTTATTATCTCATTAAAGCTCGTCAGTTTATATATATATATATATATATATATATATATATATATATATATTTCACTTTTTCTTTTCAATCTTCTCTCCGATTCCCTAGCCCACTTTTCTTCCCCCTTTTTTTTTTCTTTTTTCTTTCTTTTCTTTTCTCTTATATCTGACTTTATCGTCATGAAAGACAAAAAATCAATCGTGAGATATACTTCACGGGATCGGAATACGATCGGTCGTGTGTTTACCTATTAAAAAAAAAAAAAAAAAAAAAAAAAAAAGAAAAAATAAAAAAAAAAAAATAATAAAAAATAAAAGAATCAGAACGATGACTCATGTCTTAGTACATCGTAAATCATTACAAACGATGGACCGTAAATCATCGGTTGACGTTAAATTCGACTAAGATTGAATCTTTTGGGAATTCAATCGAATGTATGTATGTATGTATGTATGTATGTATGTACGTACGTACGTCGGATCTTACATCGTCGGTATGTAAAAGTTTATCGCGTTCTTTCCGTTTCATTTCGTTGTCGATGCACGATTAAGGGGGAGGGGAAGAATCAATTTAATCGAGTCAAAGACCGAATCATTAGGGATAGTCTGATATAAGGAAGATAATAAACGCAAAAGGGTTAACGATCTTCCAAGTTCGTAAGAAGTAGTTATTACACGCACGAGATAGATGGTCAAAAGCCATTTAAATGCTATGTGCGGCTTGTGGAGGTCGTACGTGCATAGAAATTCTTGATCGAGTAGTGTACTAGCGGGATAGAGACAAGGACAAATAAATAGAAAGAGAGAGAGAGAGAGAGAGAGAGAAAGAGAGAGAGAGAAAGAAAGAGAAAAAGAGAAAGTGAGAAAGAGAGAAAGTGATTAAAGAAAGATAGAGAATGAATAAATAATGTATAAGTTTAAAATTTTGTGTCTATTAATGTACATAAAGAGTTCATTCGAGACAAAACGAACTACGATAGTTGTCTTGGCGTGATTCTCGACATGATTTCACGCCATTTGTGATGAGAATCACAAATTGATTATATTAGTGGAAAAAAAAGAGAGACAGAGAGGGAGAGAGAGAGAAAGAGAGAGAGAGAGATGCCTAAAGCAGATGCGGTTTCTGGCAATGGCAACGAATTTCAACTTATTTATTGCTATAAATCTAAGTCTCTACATCCTTTATGTTCTCTTTCATACCTCTTTCTCTACCTTCTTATTCATCGTGGGAATAGAAAATTGATTCGTCTCGAAAATCAATGACATTGTTCTTGTGAAGAGTTTTCATCGAATTACTTTAATCGGAAGCAGTGACGTGAATTGAATCACGATTTGAAATTAATCTCGATCCACCTTCGTTCGTACGGAAATATGCGGAGTGAAATTTCTTTTCTTTCCCTTTTTCTTTTTTCTTTTTTCTTTTCTTTCTTTTTTTCAACAAGCTATTGTATTTGACGATAAAAGTTTTGTACTAGTAAGATTTTGCTAAAAAAAGATTTTCCCTTTAAAAGAAATTTCCTGTGAATTTTATATATCTTTGTATTTTTATTTATCTCTTTTATTATTATTATTATTTTTTTTTTTTTTTTTTTTATTTATTTTTCTTTTCTTTTCTTTTTTTTTTTTGTATGATCCGTCATGTTTGTATCATTAAAAGGGCAAAAAGAGATAGGGATGATAAATATTCAAAGTAGAAAAATGATCTATCGTTAGATTTAATGCAGTCTCTTAGAGAAGAGGTCGAATATTTTCCCTCTTATTTGGCATCAGCTCATTCTTCTTCTTCCTTCTTCTCCTCTTTCTCCTCCTTCTCTTCCTTTTCCTCTTCTTCTTTTTCTTCTTCTTTTTGTATCTCTTTGTCTCTTTTCTTCTCCATTCTCAGCTGGACGAAGGAAAAAGTATTTTGAAATCGAAACTGCCAGTCAATACAAGCGACAAGCTCGTTTCCAGTACGATGAGTATATTTTTTCGTTTGCACGGATAACAATAAAAAAAAAAAAAAAAAGAAAGAAAAAAAAGAAAGAGAAAGAGAGAGAAAGAGATGACAATATTTCTTAGGAAGAATCTTTCGACTAGATGATCGTGAAAAGGTCGTTGCGACTTCTGCTTTGTGGGAGTCACAAAAATATGACGATGTGACGAGAGAGAGAGAAAGAGAGAGAGAGACAGATAGAGAAAGACAAAAAGAATGTTCTGTTTATTGATAAAGAAACGAACTTTGTTTTTCCTTTCTTTTTTATTTTATTTTATTTTATTTTATTTTATTTTATTTTATTTTATTTTATTTTATTTTATTTTATTTTATTTTATTTTATTTTATTTTATTTGGAATCCTCGTTACGGTCCTTTTCAAAATTCAAAACAATCTTTCCATAGGTCATGTTATATTCGGTTACCACAAGAACATGATCCCCTCATAGATTTTATTCATATTGTAACTTTCTTGATTCAGATACGATCTATAGATACAATGTAAATGTTACATTTCCTCTCATTTCTTTCATCGTCGTTTAATTTTTTTCGTCTATACATTTAAGCCTCGTTCGTTCACGAAATGCTGTATTATTATTTGCCATTAGTATGCTTTGCGGAAAAAAAAATTAATATTATTATTATTATTATTATTATTATTATTATTATTATACGCAGAGTATTTTTAATGAAATCAGTAGATGAATCCGAGCGCATAGAAAAGGAAATTCCTTTGGCAAAGGTACTACAAACTACCATCTAGCATGTCTTAATTACGATAATTATAGAGAGAGAGAGAGAGAGAGAGAGAGAGAGAGAGAGAGAGAGAGAGAGAAAGAAAGAGAGGGAGGGAGAAAGAGAGGGAGGGAGAAAGAGAGTGAGAGTTATAAGGCACTTTCTCGTTATTTGCTTTAGTTTTTCTTTTCATTTTCTTTATCTTTTTTATTTTCCTTTCTCTCTCTCTCTCTCTCTCTCTCTCTCTCTCTCTTTCTTTTTCTCTCTCCTTTTCTCTACTATGTATCTTTCTTCTTGCAGCCACGTAATATACATATGTATGTATTTTACTTTGTTCCTCCCCTGTAGAACGAGTATTCTCGAGAAGCTTTTGGAATGAGGGCACCGAAGTATAGTAACGCTTTTGCGTTTTTCAATGGTCTTCGTTACTTCGACTTTTCGTTTCTGACTTCGTCGTACGTACATTGTCGATCGACTTTAGATTCGAGTACGATAATATATTCTGTCGCTTTCTCGCGAGTTATATTCGCCCACGTATTTATGTACGTATCTATGTATATGCATGCATATGGTACGTAAGGCTTTACGAAATCTCTCTGAGTGCTTTCTCATCTCGTATGAACCTTCAGGAATTAACATTCGTTAGCGTTTACGTATGAACGGTAATGTTAGTAATACGTAAGTAAGTACTATTAAGCTATCTGGATGTTCATCGTACAAATGCCGAATTTTGTATTTTGTATTTTTTTTTTTTTTATTTTCTTTTCTTTTTTTCTTCTTTTTTTTTACATTCGTTCGTTCATTTGTATGTTCGTTCATTCTTTTATAAATTTGTTTTGTTAAAGAAAGGCAAAAATTTTATTCGGATATATCATGTCGCATTATTATTAATACGTTTGAATTATTTCATAATTTTACGATTGGACTGTTAACGATCAATTATATATCTTACGCATATGTTATTTTTTTTTTCAACATGTACAATTAATACAACGTTTAAATGATCCTTAAATTTTTATTCATCATAAGAATATAAATGCGAGTGCATGCATTGCGAACTATAAATTCTTCGCTTCGTCGCAAATTATTCCGAAGGAACGATAGTATTGACTTATCGCCATTGCAATGACAACAATTATTTCGCTTGCATAGTGAGAATCGTCACAGTAAACTATTTGAGTTTACCGTGTGACGAAAGCAAGTAAGACATAAAGAGAGAAAAGAAAGATAGAGAGAGAAAGAGAGAGAGAGAGAGAAAGAGAGAGAACGCAATCATGAAATTGGTATCGGAAAGCAAAGAAGCCGCTGGAGAATCGAGTTACTGTTAAACGCTTGTTATTATAGCAAAATTTGCATAACGATCAGTTTCATATTTCTTTCATTCTACAGAACATAATTAGCAATTGCTCGGTGATTGCTAATTTGATTATTAATATTCTTCGTTTGCCAATGTCTGTATATGTATATATATATACAATTTCTATTATAAATAATATGTTATTATGTACATATGTATATATGTATTATGTATTTTAGATTGTCTTGTTGATCGAGATTAAACGTTAACAATTTACGTCATAAAATGTCACAAAAATCAATGCGTCAAGGTCTTTTTCTAAAAGTTAAAATGCATCCGGTTTTTAACCTGCTTCTCTCTCTCTCTCTCTCTTTCTCCCTCTCTCTCTCACTCTGTCTCTCTCCTATGTATCGTATACTTTTTCTGTTCATCAGAGCGTCGCAATAAGAGAGGCTTTTTACGGTTCATTCATGCACGTAATTTGCAAGCCGTCTTCTTCGCGTTGAATGAAATATTTTTTCTCTTTCTCTCTTTAAAAAAAAAAAAAAAAAAAAAAAAAAAAAAAACATTTCTTCTTTTTCTCTTTCTTTCATTCTCTTTTTTCTTCTTTCCGTTCTATTTATTTTTTTTCCCCCTTAAATTCCCTGAAACCACTGACTGAACGCAACCGATTCATGACAAAATAAATTTTTCTTTTTCTTAATCTTATTTTATTCGCGAATGAAAATGTAGTTTCTCTCTGAGTAAAGAACAATAAAAGAAAGAAACATCTAATATTTTGTGGATATTGAGCTAGTAAATCTTTCTTCTCTCTCTCTCTCTTTCTCTTTTTCTCTCTCTCTACCTGTCACTTTTTTTCTCTGTACTTTTAGAATTTGAGAGAAAAATCGGATTTACCAGGTGAACCGTTGTTAGAACATACCGTTAGTTAAGATTTACCGGAAAATGAGTGAAAATTTCCACTTGATAAAATAATTTCATACCAATATATTTTTCCAGTGGCAAATGCAATTGCAAAAATATTCATCGATAGACGCTCGGTAGATTCCCTATTGGAGCTTAGTAGAACAGGACAAATTTTTAATTGTGCCCTTGAATCTTGTCGAAAAAAAAAAACGTAAAAGTGGCGTGGCGTTTTTTCTTAAGTATAAAGAATAGTGGAATACAAGTGCAAGTTCTGAGATAGACTTCGTCATCGTCGTCGTCGTCGTTGTCGTCGTCGTTGTCATCGTCGTCGGATTAGTGACAAGTGGAAAACGTGTAATCCAAAGTGCCGTTCTGACGGCACATTCTCTCGGCTTTTTTTCTTTTTTTTTTTTCCTTTAGTGGCGTGTTCGTAAGGAGAAAAAAAAAGAAAAAGAAAAAAATATCGAGCCAACAACGCGACCAAGCTTCGACGACGACACTCTTTTGCTCGACTTTTCTTTGGAAAACTCTTGAAGCTTTTGCGAACGGCTTAAGCAATTTGATCGATAACTCTCTGCTATGGATGACATGTGGTTTACCAACAATCTATGGACACAACACGCTCTGACACACGATCGGTTATAGATACTACATTCGGCAAATGGACGCAGGGACTCCAATGATGCCATGCTAATATTGATACGTTGTGACGTAAACATAAGCGAGCTTCTCTCGTAAGAGAAAATAACTAAGAGAGAGATAGAGATAAATAGAGAAAGAGAAAAAAAGATAGATAGATAGATAGATAGATAGATAGAGAGAAGAAGAGACAGAGAATATGTTTGTCTTGTAACAACGAGAACAACACCGTGACATTTTCTATAAATTTGCGTAGTTCAATTTATTTTATTGTTTATAACTTCTATTTTCATTTCTTTTCTTCATATTTCTTTTAATTGTTTTTTATTCTTTTTTATTTATTTATTTTCATGACTCATGACTTATAATACGTCTTGAAAGTACAAGAACGATACGTATAATTAGAAATTGTTTCCTCCTTGCGAGGATTTTTATTT
>NC_140816.1:2350000-2360000 GCF_050613455.1 Vespa mandarinia | reverse complement strand
GAACCGTCGAGGGAAAATCTAGGTCACGATAGGTATTTGTATTTTACGAGATTACACATTTGTTTACGTGCGTGGGTATATGCATAGGTAGTTCACTTATATATGTTGGTATACCTGAGATACATATATTTATGTGTGTGTGTGTATACTTAGATACGTTCGATTCGCATCGTCGGAAAGAATACCCTAACAAAGTTAGATGACGGCTGTCCAAAGGATGATACACGGTTAACGATAAATAATATCACGTTTTGTTTTGAAACATTGTAATCGTCATCACCGTTGACGCTTCAAAAAGAGTAATGAATAGTTCACCCCTATGTGTGGATATATGTAGTTAGTTTATTCGTTGTTCAGTTAATCTTCCTTCTTCTTCCCTCCTTCCCTTCCCCCCCCTCTCTCTCTCTTTCTCTCTCTCTCTCTTTCTGAACTACGGTCGTCTTTGTCGTTTGCGTTGTTGTCGAATAGAGAAAAGTAATATGACGCATTTTAAAGCAAGTCGTGACAGGATATTTTATTAAAGTTTTTAATTAACTAATCCTTGTAAAGATTATATATAATCTTTTTTTTTTTTTGGTTTTTATTTATTTATTTATTTTTTGTTTCTTTTCCTTTTTTCTTCTTAACACCACTGTAATCGAAAAATTGTCGAGGAAAGAAATAATGTTTGACGAGATTTCTTTCCTCTTTTGAAAATTTTCATTGAAGTACAATTTCGACGTAGGAAACGCGCATATGTGTTTGTACGTTTATATATGTATGTGTGTGTGTGTGAGAGAGAGAAAAAAAGAGCTTTGATACGCGATACGATTGTGATAAACACCAGTGACAGAGGAAACGTTCGTAGAGATTATAGAGTTTTCGGATCGCGTTAAATGTCTTCCGAAGCTTTTATTTATTTTTTTATTCATTTTTTTTTTCCTTTTTTTTCTTTTTTTTTTTTTTTTTTTTTCTTTCTTTCTTTCTATACTTCGATCTTCTTCGATTTACATGAAGTTACTCGGTAAACTTTTACCATGAGTAAATTGAAGTTTAAATATTGTCGGTAAGCGAAAAGTTCGGACTTTGAGATGGCCCTTATTAAGCATCGACTATACACAAACGACGACGAGTCGACTAAAAGAAAATTTGTACCAAAGGAAAATTCATTTTGGCTTTTCTGTGCGAAAAGCCATTGTAGGAGTTTCAGCTGGTTGATTCTCTCTTTTTGAAAGTTCTCGTCGATTAATCGATTATTCGATTAACTAGCTTTTGTATTTTCCCAACGGGACAATATTTCGATGGATCGTAAAGTAATTTCGTTTACGTCGTCGTTCCTACTTAAAAATTCCTTTTGTCACCTCGAAACTAAACAATAATAATAATAATAATAATAATAATAATAATAATAATAATAATAATAATAATAATAATAATAATAATAATAATAATAATAATAATAATAATAATAATAATAATAATAATAATAATAATAATAATAATAATAATAATAATAATAATAATAATAATAATAATAATAATAATAATAATAATAATAATAATAATAATAATAATAATAATAATAATAATAATAATAATAATAATAATAATAATAATAATAATAATAATAATAATAATAATAATAATAATAATAATAATAATAATAATAATAATAATAATAATAATAATAATAATAATAATAATAATAATAATAATAATAATAATAATAATAATAATAATAATAATAATAATAATAATAATAATAATAATAATAATAATAATAATAATAATAATAATAATAATAATAATAATAATAATAATAATAATAATAATAATAATAATAATAATAATAATAATAATAATAATAATAATAATAATAATAATAATAATAATAATAATAATAATAATAATAATAATAATAATAATAATAATAATAATAATAATAATAATAATAATAATAATAATAATAATAATAATAATAATAATAATAATAATAATAATAATAATAATAATAATAATAATAATAATAATAATAATAATAATAATAATAATAATAATAATAATAATAATAATAATAATAATAATAATAATAATAATAATAATAATAATAATAATAATAATAATAATAATAATAATAATAATAATAATAATAATAATAATAATAATAATAATAATAATAATAATAATAATAATAATAATAATAATAATAATAATAATAATAATAATAATAATAATAATAATAATAATAATAATAATAATAATAATAATAATAATAATAATAATAATAATAATAATAATAATAATAATAATAATAATAATAATAATAATAATAATAATAATAATAATAATAATAATAATAATAATAATAATAATAATAATAATAATAATAATAATAATAATAGCAATCCGAGTACGATTTTCTTTTCAAACGATTTTCTTTTTAGATTTTTATTTAGATGATATTTTATTTACGGGAAGAGAAAAATGACGTTCTTTTCGGGGAGAGGGTGAGGTGGGGGGGGTCATGCTTTTTTTATCGCATGAACGATTCGCACTATTTCTAAAAGCATATTTCGTGGATTCGTATTTCCTCGACGATACGAATAAATAGTTCAATGAGATTTTCAAGGCGTTTTGTAAATCGGTACTTTGTATTGTAAATTCGAATGTCGTGAAAGAATTGAAAATTGAAATCGTATCTCGTTCTCCTTTGTACGTCTCGTTAAAAATATTCGAACGAATTTCGTTATCTATCGTTCTGGCATTATGAAATTGTCAATTTATTTTTAAAGAAAAAAAAAAAGGAAAGAAAAAGAGAGAGAAAGAGAGAGAGGGAGACAGAGCCAAAGATAAAGAAAAAAAAAAACAACGGATTCAACTCGAATCGATGACACTCTCGGGAATAAAATATAAAATCTCGAAGATCCTTCCGATGTATCTTTTTTCTTTTTTTTTTCTTTCTTTATTTTTCTTTTTTTTTCCCTTTTTCTTTATTTCCCATAGTTCGATTTACATAATGGATTTACATTATGATGATCGATCGCTACGTTTGACCTCGACTTTCAATGGATTCTAGATCATATTTAGGACGATAGGAGGATTGAAAATTTCAAAGAGATCGTCACAAATCGATCGAAGAATTATTCGTTACAACGGCGATCTTATCTATTTAATATGTAACTTACTTACGTATGTTTATCTGTATAACTATGTACGTACATACGTATGTACGTAATATGTACGCGAGCAGCTTCGTTAATTGCTACTTTTCCACAAAAGCTTTTCATTGAGAAAATGCAAGAGGCGTAACAAGTTCTATCGAATTCAAGGACTTTCTCGATCGTAAAATCTACTTTTATTTCGATTCAAAACGACAGATAAAGCGTAGTAAATTCTTCGTAGGTAAATCATCGACATCGACTTTCAAATGAAATCTTGTTAGGGAAAAATCATCGAAACAATTTTCAAACGAGATTCTCTCTCTCTCTCTCTCTCTTTCTCTCTCTCTTTCTTTTTCTCTCTTTGTCTATAGGAATGTAAAAAAAAAAAAAAAGAAAAAGAGAAAAGAAAAATAAAAATGGGAATAAAAAAGAGCATGAGAAATTGTTCCCGCCGGTAGATTCTCTTGTTTAACAAGATATTGTTTAAACTAACAGGTACGAGATAGTTTCGCAACAATCGATCAGGCTCGGTTATAACCAAGCGTCACTCGTGTTTTATCATGCTTGTTCGAGCTCCATTGTTACGCTTCATATCGTTGTTTCTCTCTGCTCGTAAAAGGCCCCGACATCGTCGTTACCTTTGTCTTTTGTCTATGCCCGTCGTGGGTGTGACTACATATGCGTTTTTTACATGTATGTGTTGTCGGTGATACAAGAAAAAGGAAAAAAAACCAATATGATCTTTATTTCTTTTTTTCAAAGATCTATTTTGCGTATCCTTTCTTCTTCTCTCCGAAGGAAAATTCCTTGGATTATGTTTTTGCTCGAAGGAAAATTCCTCGTTCATTCAACGTTCCTTGAATTCGTTTTATTAAAATTTTGTAATAATTAAGAATCCGCATCAACACATGTGTTATGTTCTGTTTTATCCGAGATAATTTTGACGAGAAAACAGGTTCAAGGATCTATTATATAAAAAAAAAAGATACATACGATATATATATATATATATATATATATATATATATATATATATAGTATAGGTATATTAATTTAATTGGGTCGATCGTTTGATAATTTTTAAAGTTAAAATTCGATGGTAGCTTTATGTATATGAATTATGTTACCAATTTGTCGGTAAATCCTTACCTCGTAATACCTCGACGTCGCGTTATTACACCAATAAACGATAAGCGATAGAACACGAGGATTGTCCTCGTGAAATTTCATGCTTTATAGATATAATACATACGTAGTATATATGTTAGATAGTCCTCGTAATCATTCGAAAATTTTATTTGGAATATTATTTACTCGAGAGATTTTAAAATTCTGTTGCGACGCAAAATTCTTATTGATCTTTTTTTTTTTCTTTTTTTTTCACACGTTACGTCATACAAAGTTGATTGCTATGATCTAATTCTTTTTTCTTATACTTTTTTTTTTTTTTTTTTTTTTCTTTCTTAGTAAATAACTCTCGATCGTCCTTAGTTTAATGTTTCCATTGAAATATAAAACTAATACATTACTGTCATCGTTTTATGTTTTATCAGTTATATATTTGAAAACATTTCCAATGTCGACACGCAACTAGAGAAGAGATGTCTATCATTGATCTTTTCTCTCGTGTCAATGTGACCGCTGCTGTATTTCTTTTTTCATCTGTGTTTCTCATTCCTCTTTTGTTTTGTCTATTTGGTCGCGACAGTCACAGTTAGATCGTAGTAGAGTGAACATCGTACAAGATCGAAGCCTCAAGGAGAAGTCTTTTAGATTATTTAGTCTTTTTCTATTTTTTTAATTTTCTTTTTTTTTTTTTTTTATGATATATCAGATAACGTATAAAATCAGACGCACGCGTACATACGCACACACATATACATACGTACATATATATATATATAATATTTATTTTATTTTAATTAAACTAGTTTTAATTGGATTAAAATCCAATAATTAAGAACAAAGTAAATGACTTTTTCGTTTCCAGCTACGTGTTTGCAAGTTGAAATACTATGGAATGTTTAACTATGATGATGTCCAAAATAACGAAATATTTCAATTTAGATTCGCCCTTAGTTTCACTCATCTCCAATCCAATCTGAACGTAATTAGCAACGGGAACGGAACCCGTTGTACACCTATTTCTATCGTATTTACAACGTAACTCTAATGATAGATACAAGCAACTGTTTAACTTGTACGTTCCCTGATTCTCTCTTCTTCTTGTAGGTTGGGTATTTAATTAACATTTGTCAGTATGTAATGTACGAATGGCTTCTATTACCAACATCGTAAAACGATTCCGTACGGTTTCTCTTATTAACGAATTGTAAATCGGACAGTGTATCTCGTTATCGTCATTTGTTTACAATGGGATCCTATATAGAACCACGAATAGAAAACTAAAACAGCTTTGATTGTATCAAGCTCATTTTAGTTTGAAAGTATCAATTATCGTTCTCGTTAATCATATTGATAATTCTTTTAGATATCAATGAAATATTATTGTACGTAAACTAGTACAATGAATCAATGAAGATCAATCATTTTAATGAGATTATATAGTTATAGTAATTTATTAATAATAATTTAATTATCATTAACTTAATTCGAATTCGCCTTAAATTTTTCTTTTTAATACTTTATTATTATTATTTTCTTTTTTTTTTTTTTTTCTTTTTTCCTTTTTTATATCAGTATAATACATATAAGTATCGTTATTATTTTAACTCATAGGCATAAACAGATCGATTGATCGTCTAACGAATTTAACATTAGCTAGCGAATTCAATAACGTAGCATTTTGTCTTTGTTATCTTGGATAACATCTTTTCTTTCTTGCTTTCTGTTTTTTTTTCTTTATTTCTTTTCTTTTTTTTTCTTTATTTTTTTTTTTTTTTTTGTTTTTCTTCTCTCCATTGATAGCGTACAAAAATGTACAATTTAACGGGAGAAACATTTTTATCGCGTAGATCTTTTCATCGTAAAATTTAATTTTCGTCCCTCAGACGACTAAAGATACTGTGAAAGATAATCGCGACCATTTTCATTACACTGTCGTATACGCTTTTAGAATAGAACGCTTTGAGAAACTATATTGTTACGCCTACGTTCGTCGAAGATTATGTTTACGGTAAACGACTTAATGTGATTTTAGTCGGGACTTACGATGTGGAGACAGAAGCACTGAGCCGATATTAATTACGTTAAAATTTCGAACGTATCGAATATAGAATAGAAAAATAAAATAGAGAAATAGGATAAAGAAATATGAAATTTTCGTCGTTTATCGATCAATTGAAGATATTTTTCCTTTTTTCTTTTTTGTTTTGTTTTGTTTTATTTCTTCTTTTTTTTTTTTTTTTTTTTTTTTTTTTTTTTTTTTTTTATTATTTATTCGCACCCTCCTACCTCCCTCCCATCCTATCTCTATTTTCCGATTTTCAATGGTAGTCAAAGTTCAAAGCGTTGTCTCGTAGTCACACGATTCTCGCGAGATAAAATGTAGATTCGATGTTGAAGGGAATAAAGGGGTTAAGGGAGGGAGAACCTTTTGCTTGCAGGGCGAAGCTTGATAACGAGTTACTTGGAAAGGCATCGCCAGCCGACCGTATTTCCCTTTTGTCATTTGAAATTCAAATGGGCGACTTAACCGATTTCTCGCTGCATTCACGCTGGAGTCTTTACTAGGAAAGATCGAATACATTCGAGGTGCGACAGTTAAGCTCGTATTTGTGCGCGAGGACGTTGCATTTAAACGTGTAATTTCTGTCTCTTTCTTTCTTTTTTTTGTTTCCATTTTTGGTTTTCTTTTCTTTTCTTCTCTCTCTCTCTCTCTCTCTCTCTCTCTCTCTCTCTCTCTCTCTCTCTCTCTCTCTCTCTCTCTCTCTCTCTCTCTCTCTCTATCCCTCTCTTAAAAGCGATGACGTTAATGATGATAAGGATTTTATGTTTTGATCAACATTATAAGAGTACATACGTTTTATAGGTCGTCGTAATCGATAATGTTCGAGTTATAAATAATAAAAAATGATAAAAAAAAAAAAAAAAGAAATAATAAAAAAATAAAACTCATCACAGCAGTTACTTTAAAGGGTAGCTATCGAGTATAGAACTATTTACTTAGATCGATGATCGAAAACGCGTCAGATGTCATCATCGTATCTTTAAACATTCCAAAAGAATTATCTCTTCTTTCCTTCGTCGTAAAACATTTTTTAAGCCGTGAGAAATATAATTGGTATAACAATTGTTATAAGTATTATCGCATTTGTTCGCTAATTTGCAACACGTACTCCGAGAAAATCTTTGCCGGTCTTCGTTGAAATTGATTCATGTGAACTATGAACTACGTTCAGGGACAGTTTTGACGTCTCGATCGATTGAAAGAAAAAAAAAAAAAAAAAAAAAAAAAAAAAAAAAAAAAAAAAAAACATCGAAGAAAGATTGATTGATTATTTATTTATTTCTTCTTTTTTTATTTATCTTTTACTTATTTATTTATTTCTTTTTTTATATTTCTTCGCGTTAATAAAAATCTTCGACATCATATTAGACTAATAATCAATAATTTATTGCCTCGTACATGATCTCTCATTTACATTCTCTATCTGTATTAATTTTTGCTCACGTACTTGCCATGTGGAGAGAAAAAAAGGAGGAAAAAATGAAAAAACAAAAAAAAAAAATTTTAGCACCAAACAGACAATATCATCGGAAAACGTGGCGCTTCACTCCATTAGCCTTGTCATAAATCGAAGGTTTTTAGCACCAACCGCAATTTACTTCTCTTATGTCAACGATCACTTATGTTTTATTCGTAAATCAACAAAAAAAAATGTCGTTTTTATCTTAAATGTCCTTTTTTTTTTGTCTCTTCTTTTCTTCCTCTTCTCTCTCTCTCTCTCTTACTCTCTCTTTTTATGTTTCTTTTTTTTTTACGTAATCCCGACTTCCTGAGAGTATCCCCGAATAAATTCAATTCTCGATTCTTTTGAAATTCTTGTTCGTCGTTTAACGAGAGATATTAAAATTTCTTTCTCTCCTTCCTCCTTCATCACAAAAAGAAAAATAAATAAATAAAATAAAACAGATATCACGCTCGCTGGATTGACCTCGAATTATTCTTCGGAAAAGTAATGACGGGAAAATTGTCTGTGATATATTTCCGACTTTTCGCGACGACGAAAATGAAGAACGAAAGCAATTAGCTCCTCGAACGTTATTTACGGGTGAAAAAGGGTGATGTCGAAGATAATAGAAGATGAAGACAAAGTCGTTCGAGATGAGGAGACAATGAAGAAGACAATGTTTTGCTGCTGGTGACCTCGAGCTCTAAGCTCATAGGACAACCAACGATGAGCAGCCTTCAAGTTCCGGAGCTTCGTCTTCCGGCCGGCGATGGTGGTGGGGGAGCCGGCAGTGGCACCGGAAGTAAAGGTACTGCCCCACTCCTCCTTGTCCCACCAAGCAACGTGCCCAGAAGACGACATTCTTGGATTTGCAGGTGAGCATCTATCTTTGCGACAATTACGTTTGTAATAACCGTAACCTACGTTGGGAGGAAATAATGATGAGAGGAACAAAAAAAAAAAAAAAAAAAGAAAAAAACAAAAAGGAGAAAAGATTGTTTTCATCCATTGTTTCCCCCTTTTTTCTACTGTCTTTTTCTACTTATTTTTTTTTTCTTTCTTTTTTTCTTTTTTTTTTTTTTTTCTTTTTATTTTTTCTTTTTTTTTTTTGTCGAAACAATATCGATAAATAATGTATCATTTGGAAGAAATTAAAAAAGGACAAATATTGTTTCGAAGACCTTACTTCTCAATATTTTTCTTCCTATTTATGTTTCCTTGCACCTTCAAAATTTTCACAATTTCAAAATAGGATTAATGTCGGATTATATATGATTATCACTTTCGTAAATTTTCGAACTAAGCTCCGTTCTCATTCGCTTAATCTTTTGAATGTTGAAAGCGTAAGTATTGCGATCAGTATGAAACAATCTAATTAGCTTTTGGTTTTACTCTTCGTTTATCCTGTTTACCCTTCGTTTTGTATGTTCTCGGTTAAATCGGATAAATATGAGAAATTGATGACGTAGAATTTACAATAAATTTATGGTTACGTAGTAGTGAGCGGTTTAATTTTATTTCTTTTTTTTTTTTTTAACCACAACCGAGAGAGAGAGAGAGAGAGAGAGAGAGAGAGAGAGAGAGAGAGAGAGAGAGAGAGGAGCTATAAATGTTGTAGAAATGTTCGATGGACCCGTTGGTATCGCTCGAAATCGTTGAAAGCTGAATCGAAAGAGCTTCTATTTTCGATTGACTTGTTTTATTAAAACCTCACACATTTCGATGTACGCAATGTACTAAATATACATCAAATATAAAATTTATAACCTTATATAATTTTTGAATAGCTATGATTTATAATATATGTATATATGTTAGATATATACGATATGCTATTCCACGGAAAATATATATTACATAAATATATATGCCGATAAGAGTATATACGTTTGATGAAAAACGCATTAACGTAAAATATCATCTTCTATATCTATAATATCTGGACATTACGAAGTTATATTTGAACGGTATCGAGTGAAAAGAAAGCGAAGGTGATTATCGAGGAATTTACGGAAGAGAAGATGATCGTGCGTAGCGTAAGAAACGAAGATAAGAAAAAAGGAATGAAGGAAGGAAAGAAGGAAGGAAGGAAGGAAGGAAGGAAGGAAGGAAGGAAGGAAGGAAGGAAGGAAGGATGGATGGATGGATGGATGGATGGAAGAGAAAAGGGGGATCTATCGAAGAGAACGGTGTTTGCAAGAAGACGAAAGCATGGACACGCGAGTG
>NC_140816.1:2322500-2332500 GCF_050613455.1 Vespa mandarinia | reverse complement strand
CTTTTCGCCACCACTCGAAACAAAATTAGCTTCGATGTGACGCTGTTAAGGTTAACGGCATCTCTCTATCTCTCTCTCTCTCTCTCTCTCTCTCTCTTTCTCTTCCTCCCTCTCCTTCTTTCTCTTTCTCTCTCCCTCCCTCTCTCTCTCTCTCTCTCTCTCTCTCTTTTTTTCTCTCGGTGCTCTTTCAGCGCCCAAATATTTTGTTGTCAATCGAGCACTACGTCGTTCTTATTCTCGTCGGTTGATGCATCTCCTCCTTTGATTCTGTACCACTCGTAAACGAGATCTATAAATCAATAGATAAGAGCCTTTCTTTTTATCTCGAATTTCTTTATATTTCTCTCCTAATTTACATTGATAATAGAATATCGATAGACATGTGAGAATAATCCGTATTTGGATTTAATTTATTTTCGTTTCCTTTTTTTGTTTTGCTATTATTAGATCGAAAATTTTCACACTTTAGAGTGAATTTTAAACGAATTGTATTTTCGAATAATTTTAAATTATTTATTTCCTTTGAAATTCTTACAGATTCCTTCTTTTGGTTTTTGGATGGAATCATTGTAGTAGTTACGGTCTGTATCAGGTCGGACGCTGTTTTCTATCTCTTAAAAGAGATGGCGTGGTAGTAAATCTCTCGCTCTCTCTCTCTCTCTCTCTCTTCTTTATCGACATATGATACAAAATGGAATTTCATTTTTCAGCCGTTGGATTCGCGATGTTACGATATTGCGAAGAGTTCTTCGTCGTTGTAGAAAATGTAGAATTCGTTCGGTGAACTTTTTCGATACTTCGACGAACTTATTTCATCGTACGATGAAAAATTTTATATTCGATTGGATATCATATAGAAGAAGAAGAAGAAGAAAATTTGTCAAAACTGAAACGTATATTCATACGCCGTTCAAAATCGATATTTCAGTTGCAGATAGAAAATGTCGTACATTTTCTTTCTTTCTTTCTTTTTCTTTTTTTTTTTTTTTTCTTTTTTTTTTTTTTTTTTTTTTTTTTTTTGCGTACGGTTTTATACCCCTAACATAAAATCGGGTCAAAACATTTGTCTTCTCTAAACGAAACAATAAGTTGTCCATAAAATAACTGTCTTTCCTTCTTCGTGACAAGGCTATGTCCCAGATACTGGCGTGGATTTACCGATTTCGAGCGATTTCTATCATCGTCTTTTTACCTTGAACGAACGTTATTAATGAACCGACAGGTGGGTGGTACAAGATATTAAAGATTCTATGATAACTTTAATAACGATCGTTTTGACATAAATAAATTAACAAATTTTCGTTTCATTTTGTTTTCTATGATCAATTCGTTGATTTTTATTAGATCCTTAGAACGTTCGTTCGTTCGTTTGTAACCTTTCATTTTTATTACAAAATAAATCTAATCTTTGGTATGGTATTAGGAAATTTTACAAAACTAAACGACCAGACTGGACAGCTTATGATTATTCTTGAATTATAGTTATCTTGCATCACGCGTTAATACAAGATGGAAAGTTTGCCAAGTACATAAGCGAGCGTTAGAAAAATTTAATGGCATACGACATTCCTGTTTCTTCGTTCCCTTCCCCGTGATTGGCCACCACCACTACCACCACCTCCACCACCACCACCACCTCCACCACCACCACCACCTCCACCACCACCACCATCATCATCATCATCATCATCATCATCATAACTACCACCACCACCATTACCACCACCGCTATGAAGGATATTTTGATTCCCGAAATACGGACATTATAATTGGCCACTCGACTCCTACGATTTTATATGCGTTCGAGGATAGACGAAGTTCTTCCAAGATCTATCTAAAACGCCTTTAGCATGACTATAATAAATAATCGATCGACCTTAAGCTCGTCGTGAAATCTATTTCTAGATAATCCGTAACAACGACGACGATGATGATAATAATAATAATAATAATAATAATAATAATAACAATGAGAAATAAAAAAAAAAAGAAAAGAAAAGAAAGAAGAAAAAAAACAATCTCGATGATTATCCGCTCAGATGATTATCGGTGTTATTTTTTATTTTCTCTTTTTTTCTTTCTTCTCCTTCTTTTATTTATTTCTTTTTTTTTCACGCCATTTCTTTTTTTATAATACTTGTTTAATATAAAAATATGGATATATATATATATATATATATATCCATATATATATATATATATATACTCGAGATGCCATTTCCTTCACTGAATTTAACGCTTATGGATAATATTAGGATTGCGATGATATCTTCGGATATTTCGAACCTTTTTTTTTTCTAAAAGAACCGAATCGTTATTTTAATGGGAAAAGTTTTGAAAAAGTTCAATTCCACGAGTATTGTATGAGTCCAATGGAATTTCACCCGCACAAGTTTTGTTTTATATTTCTCCGTGCAAATTGCTTTCGAGTTTGTGGAATCTATGAATGTTAGAAACGACGTAGTTTAAAGTTCACATACTTTCCTTTTATTTTTTTTCTTTTTTTTTTTTTCTTTTTTTTTTTTTCTTTTTTTTTTTTTTACATTCTTTCCTTTTTTTTTTGTTTTCTTCATATCTTCGTAATAATTTTGATCGTGACGATGATTAATTTTTTAAATAGGCCTCGGTAAGAATTTCTCTGTATTAACAAATATAGAGACGGACGTGTTTTACTTGAATAAGAAACCTTGGCATGCATTCATTTCGAACATCAGATTAATCTATATTCGTTGAGTTGACTGGTAAATATTTTGTAAACATGCCGAATTCTCGCGACAATCAACACGTGCTTGCTAAAGAATATATTGCTGTTTTCTTTCTTTCTTTCTTTCTTTCTTTCTTTCTTTCTTTCTTTCTTTCTTTTCTTTATAATTTATTTATAACTGTTAACAAGAGTAAGCAGTATGCTTTCTTTGATAAAGAAAAAAAAAAAGAAAAGAAAAATTCAAACTTATGTTTTATATATTATGTACATAAGTTTGATTATACTTCGAGTAAAGAAATATCAGTACAATCGATATTATCGAATAATATTTTTCACATTGTAATGATCGTTAAATAAGAATTTCGATCAATACGCGCTGGTCTTTATTATTTATATTTGCACCTACTACTTCTGACAAGTATAGAAAAGTTTGTCCTTATTTAGAGTTTTATTGAAAGAAATACTTTTTAAGTTGCAATTTAATTCCGTATCGGTTGCATTCCTGCGATAATAACTAGTTAGTTCTTTTCTTCTTTTGTTTTTGTTTTTCTTTTTCTTTCAAGTTTTATCTTTTACGACTCACCATGCGAAACTTTCTAATATTCTAACTCAAAATTGTATCATTAAATTATAGAAAGAATGAATCTCAAGGATAGAATAGTTTTGTCGGTTTTGTTTATTAGATATGTAATTTTTCAATTAATAATTTAAAAGAAAATAAATCATATATAACAGAATAATAAAATATAATAGACAAAATTATATATAATATATCATCTATTATGTTTAAGATAATATCTATAAATCATTATTGAATCTTTAAATCTGATAAATTATTTCAGATGAAGAAGAAAACTTTTTCGAAATTTATTAATACGTCGAATTTTATGGTAATGAATTGAACGATGAATTCACGTTCTAATTTATATTTATAATATAATGTTTTTCTTTTTTCAAAGAAATTCCAACGAATCCGAAATAAGGAAGAATCTATTAATTTCGTTGTTATTCAAGAATTTCTATCGAATATTTTTCATGATATTATTGCGGCAAATGAATAGAAAAATGGTACTAAACTTTTCCGTTCTTTTTTCTGTGATTGGTCGTAAAGATGTGAGAGAAAGATTCACTGCTCTGACGTTCGTATGACTAATAAAATGTAACTGGGGAGGGTTGCCAAAATGGACGTATATAAAAAACATTCTTTCGAAGGTACGCCACGACAGTGGTATCTTTCAGTGGTATTTTTCTTTATTTTTTTATTTTCTTATTTTTTTTTTCTTTTTTTTTTTTTCTAAATTCGTCGTTCGATCGTTGCGTGATTCGCCTTACATATTACGTTATTTTCTATTAATTTTATCATTACAAAAATTCTATGATCATTCGGATAATTAATTGACAAAATTACGAATAATAGACGTTCCTTGTTCGACGGGTTAAACGAGAAAGTAATAGAAATTAAAATAGAAATAATAGATCTTGTACAAAGAGGGAAAGAGAGGGAGAGAGAGAGAGAGAGGGAGAGAGAGAGAAAAGATTATTGAAATAGTACGTAACAGGACATTCGTGTTCTTTTAACGAAATCGAACATTCATAAGATAGTCTTTGTCTTTATGTAAATATAAACAAAAAAAAAACAAATAGGATCAAACATCAGAATTGTTCGTTTCTCTCTCTCTCTCTCTCTCTCTCTCTCTCTCTCTCTCTATCGATTGTCAACGATAGGAAACCTCTCTCGTAGATCAAATTGTTTCGTCGTTAATATTGTCTCTCGAGTGAATCTTGAAAGAAAATAAGTTTCATTTTCGATGATTCGAAAGAAGAAAGGGGTAGTAAAATTTGTCGAGATAATCAAGATATCTGGGTTGACTGAAAGAGAGAAAAGAGAAATAGAGATAGAGAGAGAGAAATAAAAAAATGATAATTTTCTATGTGCGCGCGAGTAACGGGGAAAGAAACGACGTATACGTGAGAAAAGCGACGACGACGTTTAAAATAATCTGAGTTGCTCTATAAATACAATACGACATTCAGTCCTGTGCGGTTCGTCGCGATGTTCAGATGCTTATCTCTTTATTCGTTTTATTTCTCTCTCTCTCTCTCTCTCTCTTTCTCTCTCTCTCTCTTTCTCTCTTTCTCTCTCTTTCTCACTCTTTTTTTCCCTCTCTCTCTCTCTCTCTTTCTCTCTTTCACTAACTCATCGGACTCATTTTGTTGCTTGGATTTGTTCGGAACCTTTCATTTCGAAAATTTCTAATCAATGCTGGTAATAATAATAATCGGTCAACTAAATTGTACTCGTCGACGTTCAACAACGTGTTATTATATACCTTTTGATCTAAGAGAATCGTCGTGTCGTGATCGTCGGTCGTTGCTCGAATCACGAGTTTATTTTCACGAAGGTAAAACGAGAAACGATTTCTACGACAGTCAGCATCTTGCCGTGGGAAAATGTTAAACCTGTGGAAAAATGTGTCGTTTCGTTGATCGATTATGTCGGGAAAGATAAATATTTATAGGTTGAACGAATTTGATTAAGGAAATGTGATCAGTGATTTTCGTGCTAGATTTTTTAAAATGTCGGTGACTTAAGAAAAAGAAGAAAAACAGCAGAAAAAAAAAGAAAAGAAAAGAAAAGAAAAGAGAAAGGGATAATTGTTACAACGGTAAAAAAAAGAAAAAAGTACAAAGAAAAAGAAAAGAAAAGAAATGAAAAGAAAGAGTAACGAGTAATGTGATAAACGATAAAAGGATCGCGTGTGAGTTTTAGAAAATAATTTATTATTTTCTTTCCTTTTTTTTTTTTCTTTTTTCTTTTTTCGAATAAATTTATTTGATGGGGGACGTCGTTAATGTTACGCATTATTGCCCGAATAAACTTGATCGTGTTATTTGAAATATGTACGAAACGAACGTGAAAGAGGAAGACAGTGAGAGTTATAAAGGAAAGGCGATTTAAAAACGTCATTGCATCGAATCCATTCATAATAATAATAATAATAAAGAAAATAATCATGGAAAGGCTCAGCGTCGCGGAAGTGTTGCGGCGAAAAGATAAGAGACGTCGCCGAGGATGGACCGTCGTAGTCGGTCACGAAGTATGGTAAGTGCAAAATGTTGTGCTGTAACTCGATACGATGATGCATCATTCAATTTTAATATTTCATACGAGATAATATCTGGAGATAAAAAAAAAAAAAAAAAAAAAAAAATAAAGGTAACAATATTTTCCTGAGCACGGTATATAGTTTCCCCGTAATGTTATTCCTACGATATGAGAGCGAAATAAATTTATAATTTCTTTTTTATTTTATTTCATTTATTTATTTACATTTAATTAATTAATTAATTTATTTATTTATTTATTTATTCATTTGTTTATTTATTTATTTATTTATTCATTTGTTTATTTATTTATTTATTACGTTATATTTTTGTACGATACCTACTTAATGATACTACGGTTCGATAGTTCATTATTTAAAAAAAGAGAAAAAAAAAAAATTTTTTTTTGCGATAACGAACTAGAGGGATATTAATGAAACGAGATATGAAATTTGCCTTCCGGGGTAAAATTTTATTCGATGCGAGTATGTCGATAAATTTCTTCTTTATCGACCGTTCTTCCTTGTATCGTAGTGCCATCTGACATGAATCCGATGCAACGCGAACCCTCGTTCGCATGAAAATTCTCATGGATAAATAAACGTCTTGTTCAATAACAAATCAATTCCTTTTCTTTATTTCGTCAAAGAGAAATTTATTTGAAAGGGATACTCTTTGACCTGAAAGAAATATCCCCATCTTTTCGTATATTATTTTATTCAATAGGTACGTTTATCATACGACGACTAAATAAAAGAGGATCTATTTGACGTTCGACAAATAATTTATTCGTCGAATTTTCCTGTTAAAGAGAAATTGAAAATTTGTACGGAATATAATATATACATATATGAAAATGCGTAATACGTGCAATTAATTACTTTTGACGTGTAATTAAGAGCGAGAGCGAGAGAGAGAGAGAGAGAGAGAGAGAGAAATATTAGTGCGCTATGAATAACTTATTTTTTTTTTTTTTTTTTTTTTTTTTTTTTTTTTTTTGAAACATTTTAACATACGTATAATTTTAAAAGCGAGATCCGCGATATGTGATCATTCGAAAATATTACTAATGTTATAATGAAAAGAGAAATATAATATATAGATATAAATAATTTTAATCGAACCTTGATCGATCTTGATTTCATTGAGATTAAAGATGAATTATGAGATGAGTAGGAGTAAAAGTAAAAACGATACGAAGAGATTTTAAGATTAAAAGAAGTATTATTAATATTGACCTAGTTTAATTAAATTGTTCGTACTATTAATGCGGAAGAATTATTGATTACGTACGTTTAAACGCGGGTGCCAACGGGAAAATGTATCGTCGAAACGATTTGAATTTTGATTGGCTCTTCGATCGATTCGTTCGATAAATCCAATCGATTATTGGTATACCGTTAACAAGATCATCTTTTCAAAAGTCCATTTTGCGTTTCATGCAGAATGAAATTGAGCTCGAATAGCAGAACGAATATCGATCCGTTCTCATAACTTTGCGTTACGGATCATGAAATCGAAAAAAAAAAGGAAAAAAAAAAAAAAGAAAAAATTTATGACTCTTCGAGTGACCTCGTACAATCATTCGTAATACGACGTAACTTTGCTCGGTCTGTTAATAACAGTCACAATTGTTTTTTTTTTTCATTTGAAAAAAAAAATGTTATGCTTTACGAATGGCAATAATAGCTCTTTGACAAAATTCGAATTACGAGAAATCTAGTGAAACGAAATGTTCTATTGCTGTATGGAAATTGTTATTATTTTTCTTTTTTTTCTTTTTTTCGTGCTTTTGAAATAAAGGAGAAAAAAACAAAAAGGAAAAGGAAAGGGAATGAAAAAAAAAAAGAAAAAAGCAGTAAATATCATCATGCGTGTTGATTTTTTTTTTCAACGATGAGAATTACCATCAAAAGGGAATTTAAATATTATTCGATGTGATCGTTGTTCATTAAAAACAATTTTGTATGTTTATCTAACGTATGTGAATTTAATAATTCGATCCACGTTATAGTTGAAGTCGTAAGATTACACGTAACTTCTTCGTTAACGTTTTTTCAAAATTCTTCGAGAAATTAAGTATGCTTTCCACGATGCGTAAAGATCACGGGGAGTAGTATCTTACTGCCAAAGTATTTGCGATTCTCTAAGGAAAAAAGAGAAAGAGATAAAGAAAAAGAGAAAAAGATAGAGAGAGAGAGAGAGAGAGAGAGAGAGAGAACGAAATCGTTCATTTTTTTCGTCACGAAAGAAAAATTTTTTATTACGTGTCTCGATCATTTCATTAATTTATATACTCTTGGATTATTATGACATTAAAAAAAAGAGAAACATGAAAAATTCTCGTTGCCATAAACGTTTTATTCTCGTGTCGCATACTTTTCACACTTATTTCGAGCACGTGCTATTTAAGCCGAACTTTCACGAGTGTTTCAACGAGATAATTTTGTTCCTCAGAAATTCCAATTCGCTCGTTTAGTAACATTCTCTCTATCTTTCTCTCCCTTCTCTGCCTCCCTTCCTCTCTCTCTCTCTCTCTCTCTCTCTCTCTCTCTCTCTCTCTCTCTCTTTATCTCTCTTTCTGTGTCTTACTCTTTCTATCTCTCTATCTCTCTCGAAGTATCCGGAATTCGTTATGACTCGTAACGTTTGAGCAATTTAACATTTCAACGCCTACGAAAGGCACTTAAAGTAAGTAAAATCTTAAGTAGTTATCCTTACATCGTTGGATGAAAATTTTCATTTTGGGAAATTTGCCAATAAGAGCATCAGTGTTTTCACTTACTTTTTTCTCAGACAATTTCAAACACGTACGCAGATATTCTCCGATTATTGCCAAAATATTCGTAAATTTATCATCTTTCTTTTTCCTTTTTTTTCCTTTTTTTTTTCTTCTTTTTTTTTTTTTTTTTTTTGTAATTTACACATGTTTCCCTTTCTCCATCTTCATTTGAAAACTTTTATGATTATCTTGTACGAAAAGAGATGGTTATGCGTTTCCGCCATTGAGAATTCTACAAAGGTGATGTTTTCCTCTCACGCATGTTTCTAAAGTGCATCGCGTCGATCGATGAAAACGACGGTCAGATATAAATCAGATATATCGGTTAATAGAAACATCCAAGGGGCTTTTGGCTCTTCTATAGAATAAACGTATTTTCTCGTAGTTACGCGTCTCCTGGAAATAATTGTTGTTTCTCTTCCAGTGGATAAGCGTCATGGGTCATATGCATAGTTATATCATATGTAGTATGTACGTGTATGCGGAACAAACACGTTCTATTATTACGTTCTGTCTTATCATATATTCGAGAAACATATGAAATTTCTAGGTTGTGTAAATTTTCCGAAACTGAACAGGACAATTCCTCATAAAACTAAACTCTACGTTTTTTTTTCTTTTTTTTTTTTTTTTTATAAAAATTCATATTCACGAGTTGTGGCAACTACAAAATTATATATTTTTCTTACTCCATTGTTTTGGTCTTTTTCAAAAAATCACCGTATATATATATATATATATATATATATATATGCATGTTTCAAAGCCGATTTATTCATTTTTATATTCTTCTGTTTCTATTTCATTTCTTTTTTCTTATTTTCAATCGATTTCGAAATCGAAGGTTTTTTTCTTTCTTTTTTTCTTTCTTTCTTTCTTTCCTTCTTTCTTTCTTCCTTTTTTTTTTTCCTTTTTTTTTTACGATTTTGTTCTCTTTATCACGATCACGTTTCTTTTCCTTTTTCACGAATGGGTACTTCTAACTCTCATGATAAAGAGAACTAAGCTCGAGGAGAGAAGTTTGAGCCTACTTTAAACTCTTGGATTTTCACGAAAACGAGGATTTTGCGAGCTTAAGAAGCCGAAAGTCGACGAGCACGTCCAAAGAGATATTTCTTCTGTCTGATAACATTTCTAGATGAATACGACGATAAAGTTTTGAAGTTTATATCGAAATGCGTTCCTTTTTCTTTCTCTTCTTTCTTTACGAAGATGTATTAAAGTCGAAAAAGAAAGAGAGAGAGAGAGAGAGAGAGAGAGAGAGAGAGAGAGAGAGAAGATATAAAATCGATAAAATGGTTCGCTTTATCGTTTACTCATGCCTATTAGAATATTTGAAAGGAATGAATAAATTAGAGAAAATAATAAATCCTTTGTCTTTTTCTATTTTCTTTTTTTTTTTCTTTCTC
>NC_140816.1:2280000-2315000 GCF_050613455.1 Vespa mandarinia | reverse complement strand
GGATGATGAAAGCTATTTAGTCGTCTGCGCTGAGAGAGTTCCGTGAATACTATTTGGGAATTGGCATGTATCTTGATTATTGGATCTCTATAATGGAGAGAAAGAGAAAGAGAGAGAGAGAGAGAGAGAGAGAGAGAGAGAGAGGGAAAGAGAGAGAGAGAGAGAGAGACCGTCCATACTCACTTGTATGACCAACTAATTATTTCGAGACTCATATATAATTATACAGAAATATCTTACAAAATGATATTCTCTATTGATGCTATGATCTAAAGTCAAATGAAAATATCGTGATTATTATCGTATTAATCTGTATAGTTTTAAAATGCAACACGTAAATCGTATTACCGATTGAAATATTTCCTTTAACGTGAATTGCATCCCAAGAGTATCTTCTCATAATTTAATCTGAGGATCATAGATTGAAAGATAATATTTGATCGGAATTATTATTGTTATTGTTATTATTATTATTATTATTATTATTATTATTATTATTATTATTATTATTATTATTATTATTACTATTATTATTATTATTATTATTATTATTATTATTATTATTATTATTATTACTATTATTATTATTATTATTATTATTATTATTATTATTATTATTATTATTATTATTATTATTACTATTTTTTAGTAGAGAAAGCTTTAGAAAGATATTCGAGAGAGTTTATAAAATATATTTTCCTTCTAAACGTCGAATTTATAGCGAATATTTAAATCTTTTCTATGGATAATAGAAAAATGTTCATGGATGGCATGTATGCGCGCACGCGTGTATGTGTGTGTATGTGTGTGTATATATGTATGGATGGACGTATAGAAAGTTGCACGATAAATTCTCAACAGATTTTTCTTCAGTGGGTTTACTCTATAGTAAGATATGTATGAAAATGTTATCGTCAATGATCTATCTATGCCTTACCAAAGATTGACTAAAGCATCTAACTACGCGTCTAATAATCATTGGCATGTTCAATGTTTAATGGACGTATGCGTTGTACGGTAAATTACTCTGTTAATACCTTAACTCAGGAGTATAACAGTGCATTATATGTGACACGCGGTTTAGTGGGAAGGTCAAGGGATAATACAGTTGCATGCAGCTGTATGTAGTTGCATCGACGAATATTTGACCTTCTTACATCAGCAATGATAACACTTTCTTAGGCATCCTAAGCAATCGAAAATATTCGAAGAATTTTGTCGAGTTATTTAACAATAGATAATTATGTAAATATGTTGTATTATGCATCTCGTACTTTAACAATCGATCCCAGATACTCGATCTATCGTTTAAGACTTCGATACTTATACAATTCTTCTTGAAAAAAACATGTGGTGTTATGCAATCTTTTTTCTTTTTAATTTTTTTTTCTTTTTTTTTTTTTTTTTTTTTATTATTTAATTTCACCTAACGAACAATCGATCCTCGTTTTCAAACCAATCGTAAAATTATTCAAATTCCTTTAACAATGATTAATCATAGTTTGATTAATCTAGTATGAACTACATCAAAGGTAGTCCTAATGATCCTATTTAAAATTCCTCTACGAACTATGCGAATTTATATCAATAGCTTTAGCGGTTTAAAAGTATTCAATGGGATATTGTGAGTCGAAAACCACAGGTCAATCCAGGACGTGGTTATTATCGGAAGATAGGTGCGTACCATCAATTGTGATTCTACCGTACCTTTGATTTAATTAATCGCCAATCGTTGCATTAATTATATCCAGTTCTGTATATAACACATCCATCATGTGTACATTATAATTGAATTACAAGTTTACGAAATCCCTGAGTGAACATTATTATCATAATGCGATAGTATAATCCGAATAATTGCGTGAGAGCTTGAATTTAGTGCAATCATTTTAAATTGTAAATAAACGATTGACCGATTTTAATGTATATCGCACTTTTATCAAATTGCCAATTAAGTCGTTACTTACACGCGATTCTCGATATGAATTTCAGGTAACAAAAAGATTACGTGATAATTATAATAAATTAAGTGATTTCTTGCTTTTCTTTTTTCTTTTTCTTCTTGTCTTCCCTTTTTTTCCATTTTTCTTCGTTTTTTTCTTTTTTTTTTTATCCAGTTCAATTTAATTTAGTCCTAAACAATTTTACAATTCTGATTGTTTGAAATTTTCATTTTATGAATATCACATGATAGCAATTGTTTTTTTTTTTTTTTTTTTAAATAGTCATAATATTTTCAATACATCATCCAAAAATGAGAATCAAATTGTAAGTATTATAAGGATCCATTTTACGTAAGTGAATTTGCTGTGTTAAACTAATGCAATTTTACAATTTCATAAAACAGTGAGTGTTGTTTCGTATGAAGTAGAAGCCAATTTGAATCGTCTTCTTTACAATCAATTTTTCCTTAGTGATTTTACATCGATCGCATTCAATATTGTCGCGAGAGTTATCGTAAATTCACGAGGTTGGCGTAGTTGAAACAAATCAAAATGTAATCCCATCGAATTGGAAGTAAATACTTAAATCTTTCTTTTCTTTTTTTTTTTTTGCTCTTCCTTTAATCTAACGATAACAGCAAACTATATTTGATAGAATTTATTGGAATTTTATGAAGTAAGACTTTCTATGTTTCTTCTTTTTTTTCTTTTTCTTTTTCTTTTTCTTTTTCTTCATTCACTTCTTATTTCGAGAAAAACGAAGTAAGGACATTTCTTCGACGGAAATAGAACGTCATAGAAAGTAATTAATAACAAATGATAGTGTCGTATATCAGTACATCATGAAATTACATTCGAATGGCTTATCTATGAATCGTACGACCGACCTTGATGTTTTGAGATAAACCTCGACGAAATTCGATATGTTTTAGTGCATGATATTCAGAGAACATATATACATATATATATATATATATATATATATATATATATATATATTTATGTATATGTATATGTGCATATAAACTCGTATTGTTTATTTTTGATTTATGTATCTACATTTGAGATTAAAAAAATAAAACAAAAAACAAATATAAATAGAAATATATTTATAATTTTGTAAAATTCATTATGTAAAATGTTTAAACATTCGTGAAGATCTTCAAATTTTTTATTTAATCTTTTTGCTTGTTATTTCTTTCCTTTTTTTTTTCTTTCTTCCTTTCTTTTTTTATTTTTTTCTTGGTACTTGAGAAAATTGCATATCCGTTAAGTGTCAGAAATATTTTATAAAAATCAATATATTCACCTAACATCTTTTATAACTTATAATGGTGAAAATATATAAAGGATCAAAAAAATGATAGAGAATAAATAAAAGAAAATTCATTGTCTCATACTTTTTAGATGAAATTTCTCATTTATAAACTATACTTTTAATCTTTTGAATGTTAGAAAAATTATCTTACGAACTTTTCATACAATGTTTGCAAAATTAATTACCAATTAATTATCAATACAATAAACAACATTATAAATGAATTGTTGATTACAAGAAAGTAAGAAATAAATAGACGACAATAAAAATTTATTTATCGTCTTTTGTTGATATTTAAAATATTTTGTGAGTAGTTGATAGAAAGTTCTTTTCTTTTTTCTTTTCATTTCTTGAGAATTCGAATTCTTTTTCTTTTTTTTTTTTGTGTTTTTTTTTGTTTTTTTCTTTTAAGAAGAAGAAAACGAATGAGGACTTTATATCATCAACACGCATAATTAGGTTAGCGTAAAAAAGGATAAAAAATCGCCTGGTGTAGATTTTCGCACGCCGAGGAAATGTCGATGAAGGAACGATCGATGACGTCTAGAGTTCCTACAAATAATACCGAGAGATCTGGCCTCGATCGGACGAGCGATCAATTTCGTGCATGAAAAACATTTTTCTTATTGTTCTTAAGTTGTTTGGATAATAGGTAGATGTAACGAATCGTATATGCACACACAGGATAGACATATATATATACATATATATATATATATATACACATATATATTATAAAGCATCCTCGAGAATCTTGATAGCGTCTCGTTTATCAAGTAAACATTAATTTGTCATCGTTCTGCTATATTTTCATCTCTTATTTTTCGTTCTGTCCTTCTCTTATTTTTCGTCCTGTCTTTCTCGCGAATTATGTATATATAGTATGATGTCCATATTATGCGCATGAGTGTGTTCGTATTTCTCTCTCTCTCTCTCTCTCTCTCTCTCTCTCTCTCTCTCTCTTTCTCTCTGTCTCTCTCTCTTTCTCTTTCTATTTCTCTTTTCTTTTTGTCGTCAAAAAAAAAAAAAAAAAACATGAGATTAACCAATACACATACTTTCGCATTCGCATGTACATATGTTACATGAACACATCTGTATAATATATATGTAAAGTATATTGAAATGAAACTAGAAAAAAATTTTTAAAATGTTACCTTTTATCGAACAAGATAGTCAGTATTTTCTTTGTCAGATTATTGTAATTCAGAGAAATACATTTTCTTTTCTTTTCTCGTCTTTTCTTGCCTTTTCTTTTCTTTTGCGAAATAAATTATTTTCTTGCAAATCATGTTTCGTGGATAATAGATGTGCACAGGTGGTGGGGGGGTGGAGGAGGAAAAAAAATTGTAGTAATCGTTAATTGAATGAATACAATTTATCGATGAAGGAGGATAAAAAAGTACTTAAGCAAAAAGTGGACGTTCGTGTCCATCATGATTCTAACGATGGAGAAAATGAATGATACTTTTTTAACGAGGGGCTGGAATGTACTTCTTTGTGTAAGCATATGCGATTGTGTTTCTCTTTCTAACTCTCTCTCTTTCTCTTTCTCTTTATCTTTTTCTTTTTCTTTTTATTTCTCTTTCTCTTTCACACGTTCCTTAATGATCAAATGTACGATCAAGAGATAGTGTTATTCAAATAGATTAAATTACAGTGTAATATAGTTACAAAATAAAATGAGAGAAAGACAATTCGCAATGTTATGTCTTTTATTTGTTTGTTATTCACTACCTTACCCTTTAATTTTATTCGAATACAAAAGGAGGTTTCATATCAGAACAGTCGTGAGAATTACAGGGAAAAAATTGTATGAAGAGAGAAGAACTAAAGTGGCACAATGGAAGATGTTAAATTTTATTACTATAAGAGTGACGGTAATTCCATGAGTCCCGTGTGTTTTATCCGAGCTTCTTTTTCTTCTTATCTTCTATCTAATATCGGAAAAAGTTTCATAATACTTTCGCAAGGATTAAAATTTATATCTACTTCTAATGCATTAATTATTTCGAAATGACAATTGCGGAGAATGAATGATAATGTGCGATGTATTGATCTTTTTCTTTCTTCTTCTTCTTCTTCTTCTTCTTCTTATTCTTCTTCTTATTCTTCTTCTACGTCTTCGTCTTCGTCTTTGTCATCTTTTTCTTCTTCTACCCTTCTCATGATCATAAGAAATATGTTCGCATTTTCCATGTGACATATTTTATCTCTATCGGATCTTTTCGATCATTCATTTCATATGAGAGTAACATTTTATTCGCAACGTTAATGACACGAATCAACTGTGTTCTCGACAAATATCATTCACGTTGAATACTTGATTAAAGTTGTAGTCGCTTTTTCAATTTCTCGGCTATACCTATATATATATATATAGGTACGTATTCACGCACGTATATGCACGTGTTTTACATATATTTATATATATATATATATATATATATATATATATATATATACAAGAGAAAGAGAGAGAGAGAGAGAGAGAGTGATAATAGAACACAATTAAGTTATTCACCAATGGAATTCCTAATCCTTGGCTAACAACAACTTCAATGTAAATCAAAAACATTCGTTCCTGACACGTGCTCGATGCAAAAGAAAGAATTATGCAAATATTATACGAAGTGATTTCGAAGTGATATCGATATCCTTATCTCTTACACGTTATCTTTTTTCACCTTTTCAGGAGAAACGAAAAGAACATCCGAGAAAATATCAATTTCCACTTCAGTCGTTGTAATTGTCCAGAAGAGATCGTTAAGAATATTTTATTATTTCGATTCGAACGTGTTCTAAAATTAACGATACACCCACGAACTTTTTTTTTTATCGTCATGTTACATTTTAAACAGTTAATGTCGTCGTTAACGAGCATCGAAGAAACGTCGACAAAGTAGTACAAGTTCGCTATATAACGAGTCGACGATAAGAGAATGCTGAGTATCGTCAGAGAAAGAAAGAGAGAGAGAGAGAGAGAGAGAGAGAAAGAGAGAAGGATAGTTCATGAGAATGAGAAAGAGAAACGTTAAACACTATATATTAGTACGACATAATGACGGCATTAATGACGAAATTTATAAAAATAGAATAATTATATTGGTTTACGGATAAAGATAAGGTCGCGGTGACTTTTAAAATATTGTAAATGGAATTTTGAAATCCAGTGTTAAGTAATAATATAAATAATTTTCTTAAAAAAAGGGTATTTAATTGGTATACTTTTTCTTTCTCTCTTTGATTCTCTCGTTCTCTCTCCTTCTCTCTCTCTTTCTTTCTCTCTCTCTCTGTATTATTTCTTTTTTTCATCTTACTCGGCAGTTCATCAACACGGTAGAACAAAGTCTGTGAAATGGAATTACGCTGATAAAAGGCAGCAAAGACGTGGTTTAATTTTCAACCTTGTACGAAGATTCTCGTGATAAAAGAAATAAAATTTTCCTTGTCTTCCTTAGATTATCATGTTACGGAATTTACTGGATAGAGCATTTTATCATATCTATGTATATGAGGATCAAGACAGCTTGAACAGAGAGAAAAAAGGAAGAGAACGAGAGAGAGAGGGAGAGAGAGAGAGAGAGAGATAGAGAGAGATAGAGAGAGAGGAAAGAGAAAGCAATAAACTCTTCTTTTCTAGTTTCAAAGGTCATCTTCGTCAAAATATTCTTGTTAAATTTCAGCGAAGGCCATGATAGATGGAAACACGTTGGAAGCACATGATCATTTTAAATTAAAAATGTAGAGTTTGTTGGTTTTGATTCGATAAATTATAGTGCAAGCATTATAAATCGATCATAACTGTGATAATGATCGAGGGGAAGGGAGCTAAAAATCAGGAGCAAAACATCGAGCACAAGCGTTCATCGCGTGTTATTATGCGTACGTGGTTACTATGTCTGTAAACGTGTATTTGCTGCGTGGATCGATAATCATGTGCTATTTTGCGCTTAAACAGTCCCTTTTTAAACGTTTTTTTTTTTTCTTGTTTTTTTCCTTGTTTTTTTCTTGTTTTCTTTTTTTTTTTTTTCATCACTAGTACAACCAACGACATTGTAACTGGTATATTTAACGTTTTCTCTCTCTCTCTCTCTCTCCCTCCCCTCCCCTCTCTCTCTCTTTTTCTCTTTTTCATTCAACTTGAACGATATCTTCGCTTGTAATCGAGTACATATTTCTTTTTACCGAAAGTTGTACCTTTTTTTTTTTCTTTTTTTTTTTTGTATATGAAAAAAGTTTCTGTCATCGTCGTCGTCGGCAAAGTTTGATAAGAGGAAGAGAAAGAAAGTAAAGGGGGTATGATTACTGTCACATTGACGTTCTAATTTCGAGAGCAATCATGTATTCAGTTTGAATTTCCATGGAAATTGATTATCAATATATTTTCACCTATAATCCTTTTCTCGTTGATAATAATCCGACGTGACGAAGGGATATTATGTTATATACGGCAAAGTTGTTATTTTAGTTTCTATAGGGAAGTCGTTTCTTTTAGAAGGTACACACGTTAACTCTGTTTGACAGTTGATTCCACAAAATCGGACGAAATTTGATCATACAATACATTTCACCGAAGTAACGGCAACAGTAACGAACGGAAATGTCAATTTACTGAAGGTCGATCGTTAATTGGTGGTTTTATCAACTGTCGTATCGTTTTACAATGAGCATTATAGTTTACGATACTCCGTTCAAAGTAAATTCTTTTATACAGGATGAAAAAATAAATTAATGTAAGGGAAGGTGGATTGAAACCTAAAACGAGATTGATCGATTAATCGATCAATCGATCGATCGATCGTAATATATAGTCATCGTTATACGCAATGCGTTTAAATTTTCACGACGAACGACTAACGACGATATCGATTAAGAAGAGTAATCAAATTTGAAGGAGATAAATAACGAAACGACTCTTTCGAAATAGATGGGACTCTCGTGACGATTATTTGTTACACAAATCTTATTTATTGTTCTTTGAGTGATGTATTTCCTTATACAAACATAAATTTGATACGTTAATATAACGAACGAAAATTCTTCTCAATAAAATTTCCCATCGTTCGAATGTAATTTTGTAACTCTACGTATATACATATATATATAATTGTATATTCTACGATTATATCGTAAAATTAAGAAATTGAAATAGAAAAAGAAAACAAGTGCAACTTAGACGTCTGATTTTGATGATATAGGAGAATTCATTGTTGCGTAAAGTGCATGAACTTTCTCCCTCTGAAGATAATTTCATCTCTCATGTTAAAGAACTTTTTGAAATACCTATTTTCAAAGAAAAAAGAAAGGTAAAAGAAAAGAACGAAAGAGAAAGTGAGAGAGAGAGAGAGAGAAAGAGAGAGAGAGAGAGAGAGAAAGAGTGTGAGGAAGACTCTTAAATTAAAATTCTTTCTTATCTATCGATACCTTCTTTTTTCGATCTTCCATAGCAACAAAATTCATTATCCACGAAATTCATTTTACACTGAAATTCATTGAAGAAGACAGAAACGAAGAACCATTTTGAAAGAAAGTGAAAGATAAGTTGATTGATAAAATTTATTATGTTAATGTAATGGAATTTTGGAAGAATTTGGAATTTTGGAAGAATGTAATGGAATAATTTAGAAATAGATTAGAAAGTAATAATATAATAAAATTTATAGATTATTTTCTCTTTCTCTCTTTCTCTCTCTCTCTCTCTCTCTCTCTCTCTCTTTTTATCTCTCTATCTATCTCTGTCTCTGCCTCTCTGCCTCTCTCTATCTATCTCTGTCTCTCTCTCTCTCTCTCTCTCTCTCTCTCTCTCTCTCTTTCTCTCTCTCTCTCTCTCTCTGCCTCTCTCTCTCTCTCTCTTTCTCGCCATGGTATCAAAGATGTATCAAAATTTACTTTAGAGAAGATACAAGGTAATACATGTAAATATATATATGTATATATTTACATATGTGCGTATTTGTGTGTATATGTGTGTGTATGTAAAACGGACATAGAAATAGTGATGCAAATAATAAACTCTATTACAGGCATGCAAAACAAACGTACAGTCATTTTGAAAAGTTCCTGTAAACTATGATACGAATTGTATATTATACAACAGAATTCTCTTTGTCATACCGTAAGATATATCTACATAAGGAACGACCTGCAGTTGGATTATTTATACATGGCTTTATGCAAAGATATCAAAAAGTAATTTGAAGTCACTATCTCTTTGAATAGAACATCCTTTTTAATATGACCTACTCTTACTATTATCGATTTTAACTAACCTTTCGTCAAATTTTCTTTTGACAAACTTTACCGTATTCGTTTGGTATTTCACTATCTCTCCTTTAATGACGTTAACTAGCAAGCGCTTAATAAAAACAATATTTTCTAGTTATTACAACGTAGATCGTTCAAAGTATGTTTGTACGATTTTAACGAGAAGAATTTCGTTCGTTAAATTTCGTTTGTACGTTTAAACGTTTCTACGAGTGTATTTATATGTAGTTATATACACGTAGAGAAAAACACATATATATATACATATATATATATATATATAAACGTATGATTATTTCGAAGTAATAGAGGAAAACTATTTTTGGTTTCGTGTCATCGTTTGCACCATTGTAACAAGGACTCGATAACACTTGCGTTCTACGATTGGACGAATATTGGTACAGCGAACGAAAGCTATTTCTGCTTACATCGGCAAGCTACTATAATTACCATTAAATTGATTTTAGAGTGAAATCGTCGTGTAAATTAATTCAGACTGAGAATTTAGAAGGAGTAATGGATATATTATAAACTTTGAGAAAATCGAAGATATATTTGAATTTGACAAAATAACGAAATAACGAAAATAAGAGACTCAGTTGGGAATTATTTTCTTCATGGTGAATATAACAAAATTTTGAAAGGAACGAAACGTCAAAGAAGAAATCGGAACGCAAAGAGAAAAATGATATTTACCACGAAACTTTTCTCCACCTGTTAGCTGTCTAAAAATAAATGAACGCATCAAAAAGCAATACGTTTTTGATAGTTGAACGGGTGAGAGGTTGTACGTAGAAAATTTTTAATTCGACCGAAACGTTTCAACCAATTTTTTGTTTTTTTCTTTTTAATCTATTTTTTTCTATTTCTATATCTTTCTCGTTCTTCTTTTTCAAATTTTCCAGTTTTTCCCAATTTCGAAGTGGTGCCGTAATCGATGAAATTCTCTAAAAAGAAAAAGAGAGAGAGAGAGAGAGAGAGAGAGAGAAAGAGAGATTTTGTGAATGCAGTTGAACACACTCAATAAGGATCAATAAGGATATAGGATTATTCATATAATTTATTAGAAAAAAAAAAAATACATTTGAATAAATGAAAAATATTGTTCATTATTATCCAACAATCGCGATCTTAATAGGATATATAAGTAGGATAATAAGGAGTAAAAAAATTACGAATATAAAAATTCAAAAAGAGAACTTTCATAAAATTAAGTTGATATATATCCTTCATGAAACGTGACCTGACCTTTTCCACCATGCAATATCCTAAGAATACATGTAAATAATTATATCAAACGACAAGAACCATCGTCCTGAGCGAACTTCCTTCCGTGAGACGCGAACAATGTATGAATTTCAAATTCCGGCCTCTCGCCATAAAGGGGAAGGAAGGCCTCGGTAAGCCATGATTCTACCTCTCTTGATTCAGGATCGATATGATCCTGGCTAAGTGCCAAGTAACAAGGATGGCCAGCCGGTGGTAAATCGTGTCGTTCCATCTGCTGTGCTTCCGCTCGCTTTTCCAATTCGACTTTCTATAGTCTATTGATATCCATAGATCCCCTCCCCTACTCTCCATCGTCCCCCTTCAGACATTACTGATATTTGGTGGTGGATGTGCGCGAACTCGCGCGCTCGCGCGATAATTGTTTACTTTCACTATCAGCTCTCTGATATACGATTTGTATGTATCTCTTCTCATCATTTAGATGAAAATTTTATAATTGTCCTTTTCAATCGATCATTCAAAATTTTTTCAATTAATGTCCTTTATATATATATATATATAACATAGTTACGTTATTCGTGTTAAATATTTGTTCGTTAACAGTAAAAAAGAATTCACGGATAGTCGGTGAATGGATATTAATTTTTATTTACAATTTGAAAAAAACGAAAGTTTTGTTCTATGATAATAATTTTCTTTGCGAATTTAAATTTTATGCAATAAAAAATTATTTCAGCTAGATCATGGAAATCTCGTGTGGAAGACTTATTTTTTTTTTTTTTTTTTTATTCTTATTTTCTCTTTTTGTACTTTTCTTTTCTTATGACGTAACATCAACACGACGAGGGAGCATTTACCTATGCTTCGTCCAACGGTATTTACATTCTTGATGAATCTTACTTTTCGTGAAATTACCTCTCGTCGAATTGCACTTCTATTGAGGACGAGCTTAATTACGATCCTACGCTCGACGTTACGGAGACAAGAATTTAAAACGTATAATTGATATTCGCGACGAATGGTAGTTCACGATTAATCATATCTTTTACATAGACATGAGAGCCTTCGAAATCTTTTGTAATATCGTGAGAAAATCAATATTGGAAAATAATGCCAACAGTGTTCTCAATGTTTCATAAGGAATACAGATCGGTGCATTTTCATAACGAGTTGAAACTTCGTTAGTTGTTTTCATCCATTGTCCCTGCGTCTTATTAAATATTTTGTTAACGATGAGAAAAAATAAAAAGAATCTGGATCTTTTTTTTCCTTTCTTCTCTTTTTTTCTTCTTTTTTTTTTTTTTTTTTTTTTTTTTTCTTTTTTTTACCAACCATCTTTCTTTCGTATTCAACAATCGATATATAAATCCTTTCAGTAAAATCTTGAATACTGTCAGATAATAAAGGGAACGCGACAGTACTAATGAACACGATGGTACAAATACCCTTTGTACGGCATTTTTTTTTACCCTGAGTAAAAAAGACAAAGGGAGAGCAATAAGCTTTGGTGTTGTTTATGGGATCGTCGATATATTCAAGATATTATATATATAAAGCTTTTAGTGTATCGTCAATCCAATCGATCGTAAATGACGTTATGTTGAAAAATATAAACACAGACGAACAGATCTTTCATGTATAACATGGGAATATTTTCTATTGAGGGTTTATTCCAAAATTTTGAAAAAAGGAAAGAATAGAAGATATGAGAAAGATAGATAGGTAGATAGAGATAGATAGATAGATAGATAGATAGATAGAGAGAGAAAGAGAGAGAGAGAGAGAGAGAGAGAGAGAGAGAAAAATTTGGATAAAATGCTCGGAATATTCCGTTGAAAGCTTAGCTTTTTTTATTCCCTCTTTTTCATTCAGTAAACGTAACTCGTTTCGCGAAACAGTCCGTTTCTCAGGAATGGATAACTTTCCTCGTTTTATTGTTCTTTGAGTGCTCGAAGAGAAAGAAGAAAAGCAGGAATCCTGTCCTCGGGGTATTCTCTGACCTTTTCTTTCCTCTTTCTTTTATTCCTTCTTTTACATTTTTTTTTTTTCTTTGTTATAAAATAATTTCAACAAAAACAGATGTCCACTCGTGCGAGAATCACAAGCCTCTCTTCCTCGCGATCTAGTAGATTGTATTTAATAGATTTCGAATATTAATTCCCATTAAAAAGGTTCTACCTTATAGAATTTCTCGAGATTTTATTTCTATATTTGAAAATATCTCAGAAGATTTTTAAAATACTCTCGCCCTATGCTTTACGTTAAATTGGAATTTTTATCTTTACCTTCTATGTTGTTTTACGTAGAATCTCTAGTATGGATTTTTTTACTGTTAAAAAAAGAAAGAAGAAAAAAGTAAAAGAAAAAAAAAATGAAAGAAGGTCTATCGTACGTAGATATGTATATCCCTATATATATATATATAATATTACATACATAAATACGTGTACTCTTAGACTAATCTATATAGCATATAGATATCTATAGCATATAGATATATAGTCTCCTAAGACGTTTTAAAACTTTTTTCGATATAAGATAAACGATCGTGAAACTCTTTCATAACGTTCGAACTCTCGGCGAACTTTCTTCTAAATTTCCTCCTACGTAACGAGTTATATAGATTTCAACAAATCGATAAAAGTCGCATTTGTTATCGACTTCTCGTGAGACATAGTATTTGGAGATGGGCCAATCTTTCGTCTGATCGAACAGAAAATCTCATTCTTGGTATATTTTGAATCACCACAATGTCTATCTAAAGACGTTTTACCTCAAGCTAATATATGTAGTTCGTTGCACTTCTATTCTATTTCCATTCTATTCTATTTGTCATTGATAATATAATAAAGATAACAATCGTATGTATTATCGTAGAATTGAAATTACGATATTGATCGAAAAAGCGCGACGGGAGACGACGTAATAAACGTCTTGACTTTGAAAAAGCAAAACAAACTTTAAGCCTACGCGAAGAAGTTGTTTCAGCTGCACGTTAAAAAGCACTCTTCTCGACGCGAGGCAAAAGCTTTTCTTGCTGTTTCTACGGACATCAACGAAACGAACGAAATTCAATGCTGCTCGTGCTATTTTTTCTTTCTTCTTCTGTTCTTTCCTCTTTTTTTTCTTCTGCTCTTTTCACCCCTTCCCCCTTCTTTTCTCCTTTATTTTTACGTTTCCTTTTATTATTTTTTTTTCTTTCTTCCCTCTTTCTTTTCTTATTTTTCTTTTTCTTTCATTTAAGATGAAAAAACACGAAGAAATGGAATACACACGTGATTCTCTTGCGATACGCTCGACGAAATTTCTCTTCCCCAAATGTTAGAAATTTCATTCATAGTATTCATGAACCGTTTAATTAACATGTCCGTACTTCCTCTCGTTCGAATTTTTTCGATCGTTAACCACGTCTCCTTCTTTCCAACTTGTCCCCTTATTCGAGATCGGTATGTGTCTCCATTGCATTTAATTTCCATAAATGACATTATTCCCAAAGGGTTACGAATACCAAAGTGTGTTCCATTGACGCTTACACCATTCTAATCTAATCCCTTTCGAGCTTGTTCAGTGGATGCGAATACTATCTTAGTCCGACCATAATCTCACAATTGAAATTTCAATAAATCGACTAACCACTACTAGCTTAGTATGAAATTGTAACATCGAATAATACCGAAAATATAAATGATATGTTCTTAATAAACTTCTCTTTTCTTTTCTTTTTTTTTTTTTTTTTTTTAATGAAAAAATGTTCTACTTGTAAGACTGAGAGAGAGAGAGAGAGAGAGAGAGAGAGAGAGAGAGAGAGAGAGAAGTGGGGAAAGGATGGAGGAAGAAAAGAAAAAGATATATGAGTAAACGGAATCACATAATGGATGTATATAAATGTGTTACAATAGCACATTACGTTACCGAAGCAAACGTTAAAAACAACAAAGTGATAATTAAGCGTTTGCTGGCGTCTAACGGACTCGACGACGTATCGTTTAATTTTACGCGAAGCCTCAATAGTAATCGATGCCATAACAACGTTACACAACGTCATAGATTGGTAGTTGAATGTCTCTGATAAACTGTTAGTAGATGCCACGTGAAATATGTCAGAATCGGATGTATCGCCCTTTTCCATTTTCCACCTTACTAACGTACGTTTAATTTTATTTACAATCATTGCTCCACGATCGAGCCATTGCCATTTCTACTAAGTGTTATTTAATAGACATCTTTTATAGTGCACGATTTTATCAAAGAGCACTGTGTGCGAATAAGCCATTTATGTGAATGCTTTTTCGTTAAATAAATAAATAGATAAATAAACTAACGTAAATAACTATATATACGTGGGAATGTAATTACTATGAGCAACGATAGGTTTCGTATATGAAAGGAAGAAAAAAAAGAAGAAAAAAGAAAAAAGAGAAAGAAAGAGCGAAAAGTAAAAAAAGAAAAATGAACAAAAAAAAGGAAAGAAAAAACAAAATATATATATATATATATATATATATATATATTCCCTGTAATATTCAATTCGATTTCCTTTTTTTTTTACTATATCCCATCGAATAACGTAGTTATTAGAACGATGATATTCGTTCTTTTTCCTCTAGAGAAAAATATTTTTCCGTTTTATGAAAAATCATATCCGTGATAAATCTCCGTTTACGTATCGGAATATATAAAAAATATATCCATTTCGTATTAACGTTCGTTCGCAATTAACGCGTATTTTTATACTTAATTATCGAATGCGAGCGCATTTGGTTGAACGAAATTTCGTGCGTTTTTATTACCATTTAAATAATAAAGGATTAGAAACGAACCTTGCATTATCAACAACATTCCATTATCAACGACATTCCATTATCAACGACATTCCATTATCAACGACATTGCATTATTGTTAACCGTAGATTGAATTCTGTATGCCTTTTTTAAAATTTACCTCATAGATATTCACATATGTCCGAAATTAATGTAATATTATTTCCATTGGTATTCCAACATAATACGAAAATTCGACGAGTCGCGAGACATTAAATTATTTACATATCTAGATCTGTTGTTTATCTGATGCTAACTAACATCGTCATCGTCATCGTCATTGTCATTATCATCGAGAGATCGATATCAGAATTGAAAGCTTTTATATCAGCCATTATATTTTTCTTTTTCTACGGACCTACCCTTAATTCTAGCCAATAGCTAGCACGATTCTACGCTCATCGAGATAATCTCGAGGATAGGTTTGACTGAGGGTGTAACATTTTTTTTCTTTTCCTTTCTTTTTTTTTTTCCTTTTACCTTTTACCTTTTTTCTTTTTTTCTTTTTTTTTACCATGAACGAAATTCTCTCTTTCTCTCTCTCTCTCTCTCTCTCTCTCTCTCGTTTTCTCTTTCTTCCTCTCTCACTCTCATGGAATCTCCTGAAAATGATCTCTCGAAAGAACTATAACTCGTTCGACAAATGGCACGCTCGTTATCTCTTTTCATCATGCAATTTTGAAATGTCAGCTTACGATCTCAGAAAACGACTAGAGAAAAAAAAATAAAAAAAAGAAAGGAGAAAAAAAATAGAAAAAGAAATAGAAAAGAAAAGAGAAGAGATGAAAAGATCACAGTTGTTCTAATTACATCGATATTATTATATTATAGCTCGAAGAGATCATTAAACGTAGTCTCTGATTAAAGTCAATAAATTGTTGAAGCGGCAAATATTTCTTCTTTCTTTTCGTATCACCACATTCGTAATTCGTGGGATTTACCAGATTTTTTTTACTGTTTCAATGAAACCCCTTGTACGTTGTAAAAATCGTTGAAGAAAAAAAAAAAAAAAAAAAAAAGAAATATAGAAACAAAAAATAGTCCTTTTATGAGATAAATGAATAAAAAGGAAGAAAAAAAAAAAGAAAAGAAAGAAAAGGAAAATAAAAAAGAGAAAAAGAATAAGAGGCACTCGTAATTTTTTTTAAGGGCTCTTTTTATACGCGATAACAGCAGTAACAACGCCAATAGCAACTTCGTTGTCTCGTTAACGTTCATTAAAATTCTGAGTACGTTTATATCTATTGTACGTTTAAACAGTATTTTTCATTAGAAACATAGAAATTGCTTTTGTTTTTGAATATTCTACGGTATAATCGATGTATGAAGCACGTATATTATTTTGTTTTTTCGTTTTTTTTTTTTTCTTTATCTTTCTTTTTCCTATTCGTTTGCTTTATTTCCTCTGCATATACGTTGAAATCGACTCATGACATACTTTATTTTAGACTTCAAGGATAAATAGGAATGATTATTGACCTTCTTTTCTAAGAGTATCATGAAATATGGAATATCGTTCTAACGATAATATTCTTTTCTTTTATTTACTTCTTTTTTTTTTGTTTTTGTTTACGAAATCGTACATATCCATCGAACAGCATCATAACGTTAAAAGAATGAAAGAAATGCATTTTGTAAAATTGTCACGATAATCATTTATTATAAGTAACGACGTACTTTTATCAAAGCATTCTCATTTCAACCGAAGAGAGATCTTATGGTTATGGTACGTACGTCTTTTAATAAAGTACTTTATAGAGGGACTTTACTAAAGTCACTATTTTATCGTAAAATTAATAACTTACTCATATTTTTTACAGTTTCTTATAAAGGATACTAAGTAGAGAAAACTAAACGGGATTATATAAAATTACTATATGATTATCTCTCTCTCTCTCTCTCTCTCTCTCTCTCTCTCTCTCTCTCTCTATCTATCTATATATCTCTTTATCTCTCTCTTTCTTTTTATCTCCCTGAAAATTATAAACTACGAATACAAATTCAAATAAATTCCCATGGGATTATAATAGGATAGACGTAAATTGGTAGATAAGATGTCGATAGAAGTAAAGTTTGGACATAGAAATGTAACACAAAAACGGATCGTTTTGACATTAGCTAAGGTAATTGTTAAGGGTTAATTGATTCCAGTCCGTGAAGCGACGGGATTGCTTGACCTAGAACTTTGGCAATCTAGGTAAACCAAAGTAGGTAGACAGGGTTGCTGGTGTTCCGGTGGAATCGATGAAGTCATTAAATTATCTGACATCCATTTAAACCGGAAGCAACGAACCCGAGAGAATCTTTATATCGATAAAGTACGACCTCGCCATTTCGATCCATTTCTTCCTGATTTCAATATATTAGATAGACGGATATAACTATGTATGTACGTATAATACAATTATATAGATATACAGATATACATATTCATTTATGTATCTCTGTATGTATTTTATGTATCTATGCATTCACATAACTCTGTACCTAATCTATCTAAGTACGTAGTACGTATCGTGTCTGCCTTTATCGTGTCGCACGTATCCTTCCACTCAGGTGAACTCGATGAATCGCTCTCGTCGTCGTTGACCTCGGAGTCGATCGACCCTTATTCGCGAACTCTCTACTTACCTAAATACCTACCTACCTACCTACCTACCTACATACCTATCTACGACAACTACCTATTCACCTTAATCGTTTTGACGAATAAATCGAGGTAACACGTCCCTGAATATTTAGGGTGTTTATCGTTAATACGATATTCATTGAACAACCTTCGTCTCATTATTTTCAATAATGCGTCTACGTTACAGTTAAATATTTCAAATATTTCTAAAAGGGCATACGCATTTCCACAGACAAACATACATATGTATTTGTCTCTTTTATATCGAATATTTGAATTTAGGATGCGATTGCGTACGTTCCACTTGGATGATTCCGTTCGAACGAAAATACAATGTTAAATTGGCAAAGTTAAATACAAGATAAATTAGCATCAAAGAGAAAGAGAGAGAGAGAGAGCGAGAGAGAGAGAGAGAGAGAGAGAGGTAGGTAGATAGGTAGGTAGTTAGGTAGATGGTTTTGCCAAAGCTTTAAATTAGTTAAATCGGTAAAGGTCGTGGTCGCGATTCATGTCGGCTAAGAGAAATTATTTGGCAAATTTTCTTGGCAAAATGTTTGGTCAATTTTTTCGAGATAAATAAAAAGGGAAAGGAAAAGAAACAAAGAAAAAGAAAAAAAAAAGAAAAACGTTAACCTCGCGTTAATTTAAGAAACGTCGTAATTCTATAGGTTGTGGTACTAGGTTAAGGTGATAACATCACTCGCCAACAATACAAAATAATGTATGTTCATTTTGTTTGATGCCGTTACAATTTCTATCGGTCGATCTAATCTTTATCAACTTTTTTTTTATGTTTTTTTTTTTTTTTTATACACGAATGAGAATTATCGCGATTGAATTCCACGCTTTTCCACAAATGTGCTCGTTATGAAAGAAATCGAAGCGATTCGTATATCATACTCTCTCGGCCTCTTTACTAACTCTCATTCTTCTTATAACTCGAAAGGATATTAATAGGAAAGTGCTTCTCGCGTAAGGCGTAAATTTAAAAAAGGGTGTGTTGACTTTTTAAAAAGGTATCCTGTTAAATCGATTAAATGAGTTTCACGCTTATAATCGACGCGTCATGCTAAATCATGTTTACGTTGAATACGAGAAACGTCTTTTGTTGTCATACGATGTTAGGATTTATTTTTTCTTTTCCTTTTTTTTTCTTTTTTTTTTTTTTCTTTTTTCCTCTCTTAAAGAAAAATGAAAAGGAAATAAAAGTTAAGCCCTGTTAAGGTGCGTGATATATAATTTTTATTTTTTCTTCTTTTTTTTTTTTTTTTTTTTTCTTTTTTTATTTCTTTCAAAACGATTAGAAAACTTATATACCTGTTGTATTTGAGAAAATATTATCGTCGAAAGAATTGAAGAACAACGTAATGATAATTTCGAAATAAACGAAATTTAATGAAAAATTAAATTGTTTCACATACATATTAAATGATCCAATTGAATTGTATTAAACATTAATATATTTTTATTCTGTATATATATTCATTTAAAAATAAAGTCATATATGCATTTAAGGATTAAATTAAAAAATTGTATATTTATCCTTTCGTCGTACGATTTCATTTATTTTTAAATCAATAATAATATTTATTTTGGAGTATGAAATGTAATAACACGTATCCATGTATGTATATTTTTGAACTTGCAAAATAATTTAAGTGTCTTATCCTGAAAAATAATATATATATATATATATATATATATATATATATATATATACATATAAAGAAAAGATCGTAAATAAAAACGTACGAAATCGACGTAAACAAGAGTTAATCGTTTTTTATATATATAAAATAAAATAAAATAAAATCGAAAATACGTATTCCATTGAGATATCGAAAACAATCACAGTCAATCGGTCTATCAGAGTTGTCCTTCGAGCAGATATAATCTCGATCGAACATTTTTTCGAACGTATTTAAATTTCATCAAATTCATTCACAAAAAAGAAAACATTTTACAAAAGCGATATCATTTTAAACTCTTTCAGATTTCAAATTCAATTCGATAGGACAAGAGGGATGAAGGTTAGCATTACTTTTATACATAATATCGTACATTAAAGTTACGATATTATCGGCAACTCTCTTGAGAGATCTTCGTTCACATAAGTTCGGAGAAGTATCTCCTAGGAGCCATCCGTTAGAGTAGTAGACGTTCAGTAGTTTTTTGTTACTTTATTTTTTTTTTTTTTTTTTTTTACGAACTCGTCTGCTTTAAAACTTTCTTTTCTTCTTTCATTTCTTTTACTTTGTAAAAATAAAAGATAAAAGAATAAAAATATACAGTATGTGTGTGACCATAGGAACATAAGACGTCATTCTCTCTCTCTCTCTCTCTCTCTCTCTCTCTCTCTCTCTCTCTCTCTCTCTCTCTCTCTCTCTCTCTCTCATTGTTTTCATTGTTTCACGCGCAGCCATTGTTACGAACGAATCCATTCGAATCTCACGTGAAAGAGATAACGTACATGAATCATGGAATTACACGCTTGAATTATTACGTTGAATCGTTGAACTCGATTATGTTTCATTCATACATTATCCCTTTCTTTTGATTTATTTTTAAATCCGTTATAATTTCGTCTTCTATTATGTTGCTACATAGGTGATTTTGGTGGAGAGAAAAAAAAAAAAGAACAATTACGAGGCGTTGTTGTACATGTGATACGTTGTCAAAACCAGCTGTTACGAATTAACAATGTAAACGTAACAATGTCTTAAGTCACGTTATCTAATCATTACGTTTAATTTAATTGAATTTTCACGTAGGTCCCATACGAAAGTAATTCTTTTTGTTATCTTAGGGATAATAATAATAATTGAACTTATTACGTAATAGCTGCGAAAATTTCAGAACTTTGAAATAGAAGATAGAACTTTGGAAATGCGTAAAACATTATTCTATGAGAAAGGAGATTGAGCTATTGATAGAACAAGAACGATTAAAGTCAGTTTATGGGAGGAAGAAGGATCAGGGAGAATTGCCGTGTAACTTCGTAGAGTATTTTAAAAAGGGCTTCGTGCCAGTCACGCGATAACGTGATTCGAGGATGCCGAGAGATATTTGAGTTCTCCTTGAAACAGGAAACGAAAAGTCTATTTATTTCAGATGCGTGCTAAGGATAGGGACGATAGCGATAATTAAGGAAGGGAATAAAAAAGGTGATTAGAAGGATTCTAAGCTTTTCTTATCTTTTCCTAACGAAAAGCATGCGAGAAAATGATATTTTCCTTTTTTTCTTTCTTTTCTTCTTTTTTTCTTTTTTCTTTTTCTTTCTTTCTTTTCATTTGCGAAAAAAAAGAGGGTTGAAATGTGTATATTAGATTCTCTTTTTTTTTTTAATTTTTCACTCTCTCGAATATTCAGTATGATTGATCGTTGATCGATTTATTTCAGATAATTATGTATATAAATTTTTAATTAGAAATTTTTCCTTCTTGAAAAGAGTTTATACGTTAATTCCAGATTTATTTGCTTTAGATAATTCTTCATTATAAATACAGATACACACGTTTATAGCTAAGATTCATTAATCAAATAGGATATTGAGTTTCCATGGGATTATTCTTGTTTGATTCGAACTATAAACTTTCTTAAGAAGTACGGTTCATCTCCCGAAAGATACCATACAAAGTTAACCGTGGTATAGTTTGCAAAGTAATTATACAAAGGCCGTTACGTTCCTGTGATTCCAAGTGTTTCGACTCGTTGTTCGTATTCTTGAAACAGTCTGGTAAAATATCCTTGACTTTCAGCTTCGTCGTCGTCGTCGTCGTCGTTGTCGTCTCGATCAAGGATTTGCAAGATGTGCTAAACAAAAAAGTGAAAAGAGCAGTTCTGAACGATTAAGAAGCCATGTAAATCGAAGAAGAGGAAGCCAAATCTGATTTAAAATTTTTCATTCAAAAGTAACATTCAAGTCGTTCGATGGCAAGTGATTTTAATCGAAGATATGTCAAAATGAATGAAAAGATTTAATTGCCGCGATGATTTTCTGACGAACTAAGACTTAACTTCATCCCTTCCTTTAAATCTCTTTAAAACCGATCCTCTCTCATTGGTCCAATCATTAAAATTTCATATTAATCCAAGTAATAGAGGATCTTGAGAGTATTTTCGTAAATTGAAAGAGAGAGAGAGAGAGAGAAATAAAAACAAACATTGAGAGAGCGAGAGAGAGAAAGAAATAAATCTTATCGAGATGGAAGAGGATGATACAGAGGATATGCCGGTAACTTTGACCAACAAATTGATAAAGAAAAAAACTATGTCGACAACGAGAAAGATAATAAACGCGCAGGCATATACGTCAGCTAGAACATTTTCCGGAGGTCAGATCACTATTCGTAGACAAGACTCGGCCGATGAATCCGACACGATGGAATATGCTTCCGAGAACGAGGTCGAGAATATACCTAAGGACGAGGAATGTCCCGAGCCACTTGTGATCGATGAGAAAGGCAATAGGATATCCGGAACGGACAGACACTCCGTTGATCTTCCTGAAGAAGCCGAGTCGCTTTTGATGGGTCATCAAAAGAGTAGTCATCGTTTTTCATCGACGACGATCTGTGTTAACGAGGAAGACATGACACATAACACCAGTAGTAGATACTCCGGCACTAGACTGGGTCTTTTCATGAGTAGACGAAGTCCGCAATCCAGTTCAAGTCAGGAAGATTATGAGCCTGAAGTGAAAAGTTTGTCTAGATTGCAAAGACATCATCATCTGCAACAACAACAACAACAACAACAACAACAACATCTTTTAACAGCTGGTGGTAGTAGTGGACAAGTGACAGCAAGATCAATGGAAAGCTTACGTTCCTCGAGAAACTTTCTCAGTGCCGACGATCGTTACAGCGACGAGCGAAAGTCTTTAGAATCTTTGTCCTCCTCATCGGAAACCCATTTGACAACTTCAAAAAGTCACTATCGTAGTTTCTTAACGTCATCGAGCAAGGACGTGCGTAGGATTATAACTCAAGTCGAGTCTAAAAGCAGCGAAAATCTTCATCGCGAGGAAAGCTTGAACGCCGAGGTCCGTCGTGGACTTTTTGCAAATACAGGGCTCGAAAGAAAATTACCTCAACATTTAAGCCTTCCACCGCCGTCAAACGTTTTCTCATTGACAAGTCCCGGTGGCAGCGATCGAAAGATCACTATACTTAGTCCTCATTCACCTATTAACTCAACGGAATTTCAATTCTCCGCGCAGACTTTGAAGAGCAGGAGGAAGAAGGCCATCGTCTTGCCTAGGTTGGTGTTGCCCCGAAGCGAATCCGAAGTTTTTTTAGAGTGAGTAGTCGATTGTCGATGACTTTTAGCCTCCCCCCTGGTCGTTGCCCCGTTGGCCATGTGTCCTCGTCGAAGTGATTTGTAAGTTCACTGGGTATAACTCTTTAGCTTTATATGTATATCTACAAGAGTAGATGGCACATTGCTTTCGAGTCTTTCGTATTCTTTCAGCACGCTAATTAAAAAAAAAAAAAAAAAAAAGAGAACGAACAATTGCTTTTCTCGTAATATATCGAGATAATATATCGTGCTTCTTAACTCATTCGTATCATTAGAATTTTATCATTTTCATGACTTGTCAAATAATGCATGCGCTTTATCATTAGCTTTCATAATATATATATATATATATATATATATATATATATATATATATATTATAAATATATATTGGAAAATATATAATGTAATATCGTTGGGATTTATCGAGATAAATTGATCATCTTAATCTTTCTGTGATATTGTTTTTGCTTTAGCTTTATACAATATACTGATAGTCTTTTTAGAAAGAATACATTATGATTCCGTATTACGGATAATAGAATCGGTGAACAGCAGCTTCATATAGACGATGGTATTATGTTATTCTGTATATTTACTACGTTAACTGAGAGAGGCAAAGAAAGAGAGAGAAATAGAGAGAGAGAGAGAAAGAGAGAGGGAGAGAGAGAGAGAGAGACAAAGAGAGAAAGAGAGAGAGAGAGAGAGAGATAGAGAGATAAAGAGATAGATAGAGATAGAGATAGAGTTGAGGTGTATTCACTCGTAATAGCTATTACTAAGGCATGCATGTAACTGGAACTTTAACTGCATTGCCTCTGGCAATATCTGCTCTAATACTATTATCCAAAGAAATGCTCATTTGCTTGGCTATTGTTTAGAATTAATTTAATTCCAATTTAGAGAGTATCCATAAGCGATTATTTCGAATCTTTCGTAATGTTAGATTATTCGTGAAAATCCTTCTTCCTCGGGGTAAAAAAGGATTATACCCCCGAGGATTTATTAATTTCGTCTTTTATTTCTTTCCTTTTTTTTTTTTCTTTTTTTTTTTTTTTTTCAATGAGCTAGAACCAAATTGAATTTTTTCACGTCGAATTATTTTCGATATCGAGGAACGAATAAAATATATACATATACATATATATATATATATATATATACATATATGTATAAAGACACGTTTTTAAAATCGCCATAAAAGATCAATATAATTGCGATCTCTCGTACATTGTTCGTCGAACCGTAACTATTCGTTCCGAGTTCCGATCATATTTGATTTGTTTAAAATCCACTTTTGTAGTACATCGCGAACAAAAAAAAAAAAAAATCTGAAGTTTCATCGATTCATTCGAAGAAACACAATTCGATTTCGATCGGTTAATTTTTCGAGAATGATGATTCCTGTGATTTCGCGTTACGTTTCAAATTTCAATGGTGTGATCGGTTTAATAGAATTTCTTTCTTCCTTTCTTTTATTATATTTTTTTTTTTTCGTTTTAATTTTTTTCTCCTTTTTTTTCTTTTTTTTTATCCTTTTTTCTTTTTTTCCATTGTTAAATATCACCCGCATATAAAGGAAGCTCTGCGCATTTTATTCGACAAAGAGAATTTTGGACTGACTTTTCAAATCGGAGAATCACACTTTTTTTCTGTCTCTTTTTCTTTCGTTCTTTTTTTCTTTTTTTTTTTTTTTTTTAATCTTTTTTACTTTTTCTTTCTTCTTACGAATTCATAGTTTAATAGAAAAAGGAAAGGATTAATGCTAATTAATTTGGAATTTCGCAATTGTATCCAAGTCTCGTAAGTATATAGATGTATATACATACGTATATACGTACGTACATACATACGCGTATGTTTAATATTAATTAAAAGTTTCTTTTGTGAAAGTTTCACATTTAAGTATAATATGAAATCTTATTTGATTGATGTTCCATTTTTTATAATTTTTCGATATATATTTATATATATCGATATATTTTGCATATTTGTATATATATGAATATTTTATATATGTGCATATATGGATACATATACATATATCTAAGTTTTGTCTTTTATTTTTAAATTAATGAAATATTATTTCTCGCAATGAAACGACTTCGCACAAAGTTTCTTGATGATATAAGCGATAGAGTTAACTTAAAATGGCAAATGGTAACAACGAAGAAAGGTTGTAATAAAAATCAACGTGATCAACGTGAAAAGGATAGAGAAGAGATGCTGAGCAAAAAGCTTTCTTTTTTTCTTGGGTATACACCATTCTTTTTCTCTCTATCTTTATCGATTTCTCTCTCTCTCTCTCTCTCTCTCTCTCTCTCTTTGTCTTTTTCTCTCTTTTTCTCTTTCTTTCTCTCTCTCTCTCTCTCTCTCTCTCTCTCTCTCTCTCTCTCTTTCATTCACTTTACTAAGATATATTTCTCGGTCATAAAAGTTTTGCAACGAAGGAAAACAGAAAAAATGATTTTAAAAGGGAAGTACTTCAATGATGAACGTATGTCTATTCGTAAGTATATATCCTACGTGAACGTGTATATATATATAATATATACATATATATATACACATATATGTTTATTTTCTACGTTCTCTAAAGTAAACTTGCAACTCGTTTCAAATTCAGCTTTTAGTTTTAGTGCTTTTATTTCTTCTTCTTTTTCTTCTTCTTCTTTTTCTTCTTTTTATTCTTTTTAATTTTCTTGAAATATCATGGAAATAGAACTGCGTAGATTCCGAAAGAGGGGGTCTTACTATCTTAAAGCTTGGCACATTTGAATGGCATTATACTCGCATGTTCGTAATTATATCGAAATGTAATCTGTAACACCAAAAGTCAGTTTAATATAATAAACGTTTTAAATTTCCTTCGCGTAATTACGTGTTTGGTGTTCGCGTGGCCGGAAGCCGTACCCGAGAGCGCTGCTTCTCCATTTCGCCTTGACCTACATTACAATTTTCGATCTTGTCTATTCGAATTTGAAATCAGGAGTAACGATCTACACAATGATGATCGTTATATACACGCAAAATTAATCCTTCGTCATCGAAGAATAACATTCGTGTAGATATATTATTTTATGAAAAGTTTTTCTAAAAATTAAAAAAAAAAAAAAAAATCAAAATAAATAAATAAATAAAAGAAATAAAAGAAATAATGATTAGGGAGAAAAAAGAAAATAGATAAAAAAGAAAACACCCCATCTCAACGAGAAATCGAGCGTAATATATTCTCTCATAAAATAAATTGCTATAATAAATTTTTTCCCCGTTAAATCATTTTATAAATGTCTTCTTTATGATACGATTGATTCTTTATGTACAATGTACATAACTGTGTGTATGTGTGTGTGTTTGTGTGTGTGTGTGTGTGCGTGCGTGGTGTGTAAGGGAGTGGAAAACTTATCGGCTTGATTTCTTTTTCAACTGCTTCGTTAGCCACATTTCGAATCGAGCTCGATCTGACGTCATTGTTAAAACGCGTATTCGTAAGATGCGAACGTAAACGCGCACGCGCGTCTACTTTTAATCTCGTTTAGTGATTTAGTAATTTAATCCTTTGAGTGATGAATTTTTACGGTTGACTGTGTTTAACTCTCGAGAGTAAAAGTTTTACAAGTTTTTAGTTACTTTTATAAATAATTAAGAAGTTATATTAGCGAGATTAAAAATTTAAATAAATCAAACGGTATTATTATTTCGGTGTAAAATTTTCGATCGTAAACGTATATTGTAACAGGTTGCCCAAATTACGACATTCCATTCGAATGAGCTTCCTTCCGAATATTTTGTAATGTCTATTGTTAATATTTAAATATATATGTATATGTATTAGAGAGACCGGAAAGTAATGTCATTTCTGCGCATATCGATATTTGGTTGTGATTAAAAAGAAAAACTTGTTAAAAATTTATTCGTTTGAATTTAATTTAAGAAAGCGACATTACTTTCCGATCCCTCTAATATATATATATATATATATATATATATATATATATATATATATATATACGTGTATATGTAACAAGAAAGATGAGACGTTCGTTGATTATTCTACCCTTTTTTATCAAAGGCTTCTATTAGTTACTCGTCCTTTTTGTGAAGTTTTCATCCTTTGGGTATGTTTCGCGATGAGAGAGAGTTGTTCATATCGAGAAAATATTTTACTCTCTGTCTCTCTTTCTCTCGTTCGCTCTTTAATTCATCAAAACATGTAATTCAACGTTCATATTTAAAAACTTTATCATCCCCAATTATAAATCGAACTCTTATAAATTTTTGAAGTACCAATGACGTTATTACTTTCATTTAATATGCCGATTGAGTTTACGTCATGTTCATTTCCAGTTCAGTACAATTTTTATATTTTTGCACTTTTTATAAATGAATTTTTATGAATGAACAATTAATTTGTATCACGTGAAGTTTAAAGTAATTATTAATGTTTCTTCTCTCTCTTTCTCTCTCCGTCTCTCTTCCTGTTCGTTTCTTTTCTTCTTCTTTTTCGATTTATATCTTATAGAATGATAAAATGAAATCTCTTTTTCATGAAACATTAGCTCTTAGCTAATCTTAAAGTTTGATCGATCGCTCGTCATGTTCGCGGTTAATTTTGTAAATCGGAACACGAAAGCTTTGTTAAGGCTAGAATTACTTGCGAACTACCTTCCATGTTTGTAGCTTAACAGATAGATGGTATAATATTTATTCGAAGGATTAACAAACGTTAACATGCTATCTTTCGATTACGTATGTACTTAGACATTCGACGTTTTATCAAAGATTATTTTTCATCCTTCCTTAACGTGCTATTTGAATAATTTCTATGTGAATTAGCTTATATACGATTTTGCTACAATCAGTGTTTGTCTGTTTGTCTCTCTGTCTTTCTCTTTCTCTCTCTCTTTCTCTCTCTCTCTCTCTCTCTCTCTCTCTCTCTCTCTCTCTCTCTCTCTCTCTCTCTCTCTCTCTCTCTTTCAGCCTGTTTTCGAAATATTATATCACTTGGTCGTGTGCCAAAGCGGAAAACATTCCTGGAGGATGGACTTTGACAAATGTTACACAGCGGCCACGTTTAAAGGTTTATTAATAATACATTGCATGGCTATTAACAAGTATCAAAGTTTTACTTTTATAGTTCTAGTTAATCAAGGGTTTATTTCTTTCTTTATTTCTATTTATAAAGTTTATTTCACATTTTATTTTATTCCTTTTATATCTTTCATTTTCAAACTTTTCAAAAGAATTTTATATAACGGAGCAGTAAATCGAAAAGCCTCTCAAGCCGGCCAAAATCGTATATATATATATATAGAACAAAGAGAGAGAGAGAGAGAGAGAGAGAGAGAGAGAGAGAGAGAGAGAAAGAGAGAGATAGAGAAGAAGACCGCAAAATGATTAATAGACGACGTGTACTCGGGTATTACCGGGACGGCTGTTGCAATGACATTTAGCCGCGAGAGAAATTCGAGTATCAAGAAGAGAAATTATTTTTCATCGTATACGTACATCCGGTGTGTTCGTTCCTCATTTTTCTTCATTCCTTTTTCCGTACTTTTATAAATGCCTCCAGGGACAGGGACTTTGAAAGAGGAAGAGACCGTTGGAACATCTGGGAATGGACCAAAGAAAATATGGTGGGGATGGGAAGTTAGGGGAAGGTAATTGTCATTGGTACCGACGATTTGAGAAAAAAAAAAAAAGGAAAAGGGAAAAAAGAAGAACATTCGTAGAAAAATCCTCTGGGACTTTTTCATATTTGTGTATATATATTCGTTCTACGTGATTAAGAGTATATATTTTGATATTTCATTTGACAAGAACAATTGCAATTTTCATCAATCGCAATAGTTGTATGATACGTAGGTATTTGTCAAGGTTATTACGTGTCACGTAAAATTCTCTTTGTTATTACGAGCGATTAAAGAGAATCTTTTATTATTTTTTATAGAAAATTTACATCGTACTAATATATATATATATATATATATATATATATATATATATATATATATATTTTAGAGAAATCCGTGAGAAATATATGTTAATATCATTTATGTACTTTATTTGTAATCTTTCTTTGCATTGTAAATTCGTATGCACTCTCGACAATGTACTATTAAGAATTTTATACGTGCCCAACGACAGAAATTCGTCATTTTTTATGTGAATGAGCGTGAATCAGGCCGCGTGTATTTCGATTGAAAATCAAATATTTTTAATAGGTTGTATATAAAACAAAAGCAAAAACAAAAACAAAAACAAAAACAAAAACAAAAAAAAAGAATAAAAAACAGAATCAATTTGAGTTGAACAATTTTATATTTCTTCGTAATATCCATTGCTAGAGTCGCGTCAGTCACAAGTGCGTATTTGAAAAATGAAAGGAAATAAGAATAGTAATAAAAATAATCGATATTCGCGGTATATTTTCAAAGTAGAAAGAAACTTTGATGAGATTCCATTATTCAGAGAGGTATATATGTAATAGTAGCGTATAAGTTTATACATTTGGACTTGTTTCCATGATTCAGACAGTTCGCAGATATTCAGGTGTATATAATGCGAATAACTTTCATAATTTGTTCGCGTTCAATACACTCTGCCAATATTTAATGAAATGTTATATGTACTTAATGAGAATGATTATTAAAAAAGAAACTTACGTGTTTTATTTGATATTTAAAACTTCGATAAATTCCTGAGACGTTCGCTTTACATTCGCGTGAATAGATATTTTTTTTTCTTTTTTTTTCTTTTTTTTTTTTTTACCTTTTTTTTCAACGATATCTTGATATTTCATGTATTAACTAAAAATAAAGTTGAATATATTTTATATATTTTCAATTAAAGAGATACTTCGTGGTACTTACTTTTCTAGGAAATAAATATTCTCAAATTACTGTTTATTCAAACGACTCTTTAGTTTTCTTATGCATCGATAAATAAGTTTTCTTTGATCTTACTGCGAAATTTTCGTCGAAACGAATATTATGATAAAATTAAACCTAATGGCGAAAAATTCACCAAGTTTATTTGTATAAACGTTTGCAATTAGTTTCTAGCACGTATTAGCCGGATTATTAATTGATGCATGATCACGAGGCAATAAGTAAAAACAGGATTAAATTGGCGCGATTTGCAAATGTTGGACCGTCCTTGTTAGAAGACAAACTTATTACCAATTATATTAGAGAAAGTTTCTGCAACCAGAGATTCTATTCAACGGTTATTAGTTCGCAGCACAACATTTCTGAACTCTAGTCAATGCATAACTTTCTTATTGCGAGATAAATTATAAATTATAAATTATATAATAATATGTAAATTTATTTTCCATTCATTCACAAGATTGTACACTTATGATTTTACAAACTCTATCTGCTATCTAAGTACTATTTTTTTTTCTTTATTACATTTAAATCAATGTAATATATTTTTGCTGTTTAGCTCTTTAAAAAAAAAAAAAAAAAAAAAAAAAAAAAAAAGAAAAGTAAAAGAAATTGTTATTTCAATCGCAAAGCTTTTGCTTTCTTTGAAAAAAAAAAAAAAAATAATAAATAAATAAATAAATAATTGCATGGTAGAGAGCGCTACTACGACAAAATGTAACCTCTCGATAAACTGTATGTCCTAACGATGGTAAGTGTGATGCGAGCACTGCTTTATCGACCTCGATATAATAATTTACCGACAATCGTTCCATCGAATTAAAGAAAAGAATGAAATAGCGATCAGTCGGTAATACAGAAAATTATACGATTGTTGTCTGATAACAAAAAACACAATGCAGCAACTTTACTATAAGTCTTAAAATTAATCCATACAATTTAGTGGGAAAGCTTTTATATTTATTCATCTTTTTCTTTTCATTCTTGCTTTACGTTGATTAATAAGAATAATAAATGAGTGTTATGTGGCATTATTTATAAAAGATTAAAGTTTCAATTTTGTTATTATGCATGGGGAAGACTCCATAAAAGAACAAAAGAAAAAAAGGAAAGTAATCTTAAACAAGGAACCTTGGAAGCTTCTTTTTAATTCATTTGTGCGTAATAAAAATGTTATAAGTAAGATTAAGAAAAAGACGCTAAAGGAAAAGGGCTATTGCGAAAGCTTCTTTCGGGAATCGCATTTAAATTTAGATGGCCATGGAAAAAATGAAAAGCTGAGGCAAAAGCGGGAATTCAATTTAAAGTAGTAGGTAACAGTGACATGTCAGGCAAAAAGTTTTAATGTGGCGGTAACAAGATGGAAAAGTGAGTGGGACGAAGAGAGAGAGAGAGAGAGAGAGAGAGAGAGAGAGAGAGAGAGAGTGAGTGAGGGAGGGAGGAAGGGAGGAAGGGGTAATTTTACATCCGTGAAAGTGTTATTGCGAACCGTCTCTACGTCGTTAAGAAAAATTATTTTTACGAAGAAAATGGTCCGTAAAATCCGTCTTGAAACTTATCTAACATTGAATATACAATATTTATCGCAAAATCGCGTGTATAAAAAAAGACGATGAAGGAGAAAGAAGAGGAGGAAGGAAGAAGAAAATTATAGAGAAAAAAAAAACAGAAAAAGAAAAGGAAAAAAAAAAAGAAAAAAGGAATGTAACGAGATTGACGTAGATAAATGAGACTCCGATATAAGATAAAAATTAAACTCTAACATCGATTTCGAATTGAGAACGTTCTCATTCGGATTCGCTGGACCAGATCTCTCGATTATTGATTTTACTTCGAAGATACAACTCTCTGGCAGCTTCGATCGCTTTTACTACGCCGATAGAAGCAATAACGACTTCCCTTTCTCTCTCTCTCTCTCTCTCTCTATCTCTCTCTCTCTCTCTCTCTCTCTCTCTCTCTCTCTCTCTCTCTCTCTCTCTTTGTCTCTTTATAGAAATTTAGTTCGAAATGAAAGAAAGGGCCAAGCTTCGACGCGTTGCAAACCGGAAGGAAGGAAATTCGCGCGGAGTACGTTGCCCTTCGCGCTCGCCATTGATTTTAGAGAAACCGTGGGTGTGTCGAGCACGTGGTTCCGCATCTCATAGACATAAGAGTGAGAGAGAGAAAGAAAGAGAGAGAGAGAGAGAGAGAGAGAGAGAGAAATAGAGAGAAAATGTGAAATAGAGAGTGGGAGAAGAAGAGAGAGAGAGAGAGAGAGAGAGAGAGAGCGACGACATCGGCAGATTACAATGTTCACAGAAAAAAAAAAGAAAAAGAAAAAGAAAAAGAAAAACAGAGAAATTCTTTCTTTCTTTCTTTATTCCTCTTCATTCCAAAAGGAATTCTTCTTCGATATTTAGAAAATACTTTCTCAATTATACAATGAAAGAAAATACTTCATCGTAATTTTGTGATTTCACGATTAAACTGTATAAATTTTCATCGATAAAAATATTTTAAATGTTATTTTCTAGCATAAGAAAGATTTGCTTTTATTTAACGAATCTGTGGTCTTTTACAGTTCTCACGATTAGATTTGCTTCATTTTCGGCAATTTTATAATACAAAGATTGTATCTGTACATTCTAAACTTTTAAGATAAGAGAAGATCATGAAGTTATTATGAATTTGATCATATATTCATTCGATATATTATTATTTGGCAAATCTTGGCGTTTCCCGTAACGTTAGAATACTATGCAATTTCTCTGTCTCCTTCGTGGTCTTTTTTGATTTTCTTCCTCTTTCCAACTCTCCCTATCTTCTTTTCAATGATGCTAAAGCAACCCTCCGCGCGCTTACGACTTCGTCGTTTTCGGCGCCGAAGTCGACGAAGGAGGCGCTAGCGTCGATGGAGCCACGAGAAAACTCTCTCTCTCTCTCTTTTTCTATCTCTCTCTCTCTCTCTTCCTTGATTTTTCCCTCTCTCTCTCTCTCTCTCTCTCTCTATCTATCTATCTATCTATCTATCTATCTTGCTCTTATTCTCTCTCTTTCTCTCTTTCTCTTTTTCTTTCTCTCTGTCTCTGTCTGTCTTTCTCAATTTCTCTCTCTCTCTCTCTCTCTCTCTCTCTCTCTCTCTCTCTCTCTCTCTCTCTCTGTCTCTGTCTCTCTTCTTCGTTCTCTCCAGTCTTCCACGACCTTTCCTTCCGTACACGTCGCTCTCTTATCGCGAAGTGAAGGTGTATAAACAACAAAGGATCGAAATAATTGACGCATTCCTCTTACTTTTCTCTCTGTCTATATATGTGTGTGTGTGTGTGTATGTGTTGTGCGTATGTATGCTTGAGAGAGTGAGAGAGAGAGAGAGAGAGAGAGAAAGGAAGAGAGAAAGAGAGAAAGAGAGAATGCATAGAAATAATTGCGTGTCAGTGAATCCTTAATCAATGTGTTTATTTCTATCTGTCTTCTTAATAGTTCGCTAAAGGAATTCATATGAGGGATTGATTTCAAAAAAAAAAAAAAAAAAAAAGAAAGAAAAAGAAAAAAAAACAAAAAAGAAAAAGAAGAAAATAAAAGAAAAGAACAATGACAGGAAGAAGAAAGATAAGTATAAGAAGCTGCTACTGGACCATCCACGTGTACTCGAAGTTACATCGTTAACCGTTCTCGTATTATTCGATAAGCATTCTCTTTGTCTCTCTTTCTCTCTCTCTCTCTCTGTCTCTCTCTCTCTCTCCTTCTCTTTTTTTCCTCTCTCTCTGTCTCTCTCTCTCTCCTTCTCTTTTTTTCCTCTCTCTCTTTCTCTCTCTCTCTCTCTCTCCTCCCATTATTTTATATATTTACGATGAGTTCGGTCGAAATTTTAGATAAAGGGACATTGGAATTACGTCACGTGCGTTTTCGTTAATTGTATCGGCCGTTTGTATAATATCTCTCTGTGACCATCTCTCTTTCTGTGCGCGCGCGCCTGCCTATATATATATATACGTACATACACACATATATTTATATATATAAATATATATAAATATATATATATATATATGTATCAATGTACGCGTGCGCGTGCGTGCACTCGGTTGTGTCAGAAACTCGTGTGAGTTACATTTCGCGAGACCGTTGGTGCGGTTTGAGAGAACGTCAGGTGAAAGCGAACGCGTGTCTCTCGTGGCAAAATCGAGAAAATTCTTGAGAGATGTGGGAAAATGCGTATAGTGTCGTTATTTTGAAAAGAAAATGGACCAACGTTATCCATATAGTCCCGGTTGAACTCACCGAAGCGTACGAGAGGATTTCACGAGAGATACTCATCGAGGAGTCGAAACGTGACGCGCCTCCAACCAGTCGCGAAGAGAATCGATTCTCGTGAGAAAGCTGATGAAGTGAGAGTGAGAGAGTGAGAGAGAAAGAGAGAGAGAGAGAGAGAGAGAAAGAGAGAGAGAGAGAGAGAGAGAACATCTTTTCGTCTTCGAAGGACGAAGCTATGTTCGGGATGTTCTCGCGCGAGAAAATCTTCATTGGTTGTCATCGTCGTTGTCGGTCGAAGCTTGTTGAAGAAGCTAAGACTGTGGTAAATCGTAGCGGCTGTATCGTTGGCACTTCTTTCAAGAAGAGACGAC
>NC_140816.1:2270000-2272500 GCF_050613455.1 Vespa mandarinia | reverse complement strand
AAAGAAATGTAATGGCGATTAGATTTTTATTCTTATTGAATATGGTTCTTGTTATTTCTGAGATAGAAAAAAAAAACAAAAAAGAAAAAAAAAAAAAGAATTTTTTTTGTATTATTTCTAAGAAGAAGGAGGAAACTTTTGCGAGTCCACATCATTCGTAGGTTTTTAACGAGATCATCGTTCCGTGTTTCCTCCGGCGTCCGTATGAATTATCCTCCGTAGTACGGAAAGTTTCTTACTGGATGCATTGTTTCGTTGAAGGGCGATCTCGAAGCTCGAGAACTTCAATGCATTTTTTGTTTCTCCTTTTTTTTTCTTTTTCTTTTTCTTTTTCTTTTTCTTTCTTTTTTTATACCTCTACCTATCTACCATCCCTCTTCGGTATTCTCGTTATCCAAATTAACGAGTCTTCGTGCCCAGTGACTTACTTTAATTCTGAGGAATTGCATCTCTTTGAAATCGATATATACACGTACTAAACTGATGATTATTATTTTAAATGGATTAATTACTCATCAAATTTACATTTATATTTTATGTGAGAAAGAGAGAGAAAAGAGAGAGAGAAAAAAGAGAGAGAGAGAGAGAGAGAGAGAGTAAGTGATTGAGGGTGGGAGGGAGAAGAAAAGAAAAAGGAAAAGAAAAAAAAGAGAAGAAGAAAAGTAAGAAGAAAGAAAAAGTAAATGCTCAGTTAGACGTTCCGAAGTTTTTTATTTCCTATAACGATTTGTATTCAGTATACGATAGTAAAAGTTAGGATAAAGGAAGTAGCGAGAGTGCGAGAAAAAAGCTTCGATGGAAAAGAAGAAGGGGTATCATCGAATTCAATTTTCCCGCCTAACAACGAATAGATAGAACCCAGCGGGGTGATAGAAAATCAGCTGTAAAATTTCACAGCCCGATCGATAGACAAACTCCGTAGAGATCTTCCTTATCGGACCTATATGCTATTTCATCTACTTTACCTTCGTGGTCGAAAATTTAGTTTCCTAATTTTACCATATGAGAAATAAATTCGAATTGAGCTCAATAAGATTCTACAAGATCCATTCTCTTTCGTTAGTTTTCAACTCGATACGCTAGTGTCGTTCTTTTTCTTTTTTCTTCCCTTATCCTCCCTTTCCCCTATTATTCCCTATTCTTTCGTCTCCTTTCGATCATCTATGAGAAGTTCATTATTTTATTTTTACTTTTTTTTTTTATTCCTTTTTATTTTTTTTTCTTTTTTATTTCCTTATCAACAGCTTAAGAAAATGATTGAGAAGTTTCTATTTTTTTTTTTTTTTGTTATAACGAAATGACCTTCGTTTGAATTACGATCGTGACACAAATTCTGTTTAATTATGTTTCACGGCGACTCATTAATTCGAAAGACGAGGCGATGAAATTTCTCGTATTTTTTTTTTTTCGAATCTTAAAGCGTCGAGTTACCACGTTGTCATTATATATAAATGTCACATTATAATTATTAAATTACGAAGAGCGTGTACTACAATAATTCCCGTCGCTTTATCTAACGGGAATAATAGTAAATTTCAATGGAGGAAAGTTGGTAATCAAAAGATGTGATAAAGCTTCTTGTCAAAATTAAAATTCTCTTTAATTATAATTTTTCTACTTTTGATCAACCATCGACGTTCTCCCGTATTAATGAGATTATTTTTTTTCTTTTTTATATGTTTCAGGTAAGTGTTCTCAAGGTGTAAACTGTATGGAAGAACTTGTCGAAAAGACGTAATATCAAAAAAAACTACTCCGAGTTTGCGTAAGTCATCTACGTTACGAGAAAGATATCAAATAGTACAAGGTCGTCCTTATCGTAGGAAAAAAGAAAAAAAAAAAAAAAGAAAAAGAAAAAAAAAGAAAAAAAAAAGAAAAAAAACAAAAAATCGCTCTTTTTGGTGCTACTTCTTTTAGAACTTCAAACAAAAGATGTCATCATAACAATATAATTAATCTTTAATTTAATATACATAGGAAAAGTTTGTAGGTTGTTTCAAATAAGTAGTACGGAAAGTCTCGTGAAGAGCGAACGGATATTTGCTCAATTAAATCTAATTTGTAAACTTGTGTGTTTTACTCTGTTTAAGAGTAAAGACAACGGAGATATCCTTTGAATTATCGCGCTCTAAATGATAGTTCGCAAGTGTCCTCAATCGACTTGTTTGCATTTTAATTCGCAAATCGACTTCTAATTTGACTTTTTTCTACGTTCTTTTCTGTTTTTTTTATTTTTTTTATTTTTTTTATTTTTTTTATTTTTTATTTTTTCTTTTTTCTTTTTTTACGAATAGTAGACACACGCAAAAAAATATCTATTGGTTTTGCCGTTATTCCGTTATCCGAGAGTATTAATTGATCGATCAATAGGTTTTTATACCGTTTCTTTTTTTTTTCTTTTCTTTTCTTTTTTTCTATTTCTTTCTTTTTCTTCTCGATACATTTACCAAAGTGAAATAATTTCGATATCGACGTATTCATATATAGGTTATAGAAATAT
>NC_140816.1:2207500-2265000 GCF_050613455.1 Vespa mandarinia | reverse complement strand
CCATCGAGATTTCTCGACTTTTATATTAACCCGATGTCGTTCAAACGTCGTTATATGTATTTCGGTAATAATTTCGATCATTAATATCGATTGTTCAACTCTTATTGTGACTTTACGACGACCGATTGTTCAGAAAAGTTAAATATAGGTATAATTTGCAAACAGATGCTACTATCTATTAATTTTCATTGTTTCAAATTATCGGAATTTTCGTTTAGATACGACGAGAAAGAGAAAGAAAGAGAGAGAAAGAGAAAGAGAGAGAGAGAAAGAGAGGGAGATAGAGAGAGAGAGAGAAAAATTAGCACGTAGCGAAACGTGTTATCGTCGCTCGTGTTCCATATACATATAAAATGTGTACGCTCGTCCTATTCGACGGAGTAGAAAGGTAGATCGAAGTTCCATGCGATACAATTTTCCATTTCCACTTTTTTCTCCATTTGTTTTTTCTTTTCTTTTTTCCTTTCTTCCTATTCTCCCCATTTGTTTTCTTTCTCTCTTTTTCTCTCTCTCTCTCTCTCTCTCTCCCTCCATCTCTCTCTCTCTTTCTCTCTCTGTCTCTCTTTTTCTTTTTATCTCATTCCTTTTCTTCCTTTTTTTCTTTCTCTTTCTCTTTTTCTTCTTTTTTTTTTTTGTTCTTTTTTTTTTGTAACTCGAGCTAGTATCCACAAAACACGATATTTCCATATTAAAGTACAGAGAAACGGGCATTTCCGTGAGGCTCGTCATGATTTCACCTGCGGCCTGTTCACGAACAATAAATATTCTTCTTCGAGAAGCTGAGTCCGAGACTGAAAGCAAGATTGAATAGCCTTTGTGTGGCTATCCTTCGGCTGACGCATTATTTAGCGTTTCATATTCTAGCGGATTATTAGCTCTTATCGTAGACTCATGCATATGTGACGTTAAGTCGATACGTTTATTACGATATACATATATATATATATATATATATATATATATATATATATATGTACCTACGTGTACATCTATATAAGTTCACGTTTAACAACGTACGATTTTATTTTCTCATGGAAAAGAAAAACTTTTTCTCTCGTTTGATCTATCATAAAAATTTCATGAACGTTGGTAGAACTAGTTACAGTTTGATTGTTTATAAGAAAACATATATACGAGAATAATTCTTTAAAAAATTTTGATTAGTTTCACAAGATCCGTAAATTTTAACATCGTAAAATTTACCTTCAAAACGTTGTTTCGAATTTAATTTTTAGTTTTTATTATTACGTAGAAAAGTCATCGGATCGATCATACGTAATATTGTAATATTCCTTGACATAGCATTTTTCTCGTTTACGTCTCGAAATCAATTTCGATGGTTTTTCGTATCAATCGTTTTGTTTTCTTTTTTTTTTTCTTCATTTTTTTTTTAATCTCTTTATTTTCTTCTTTTTATCTTCGATCTCTTTATTTTATTTTATTTATTTTTTTTTTTTTCATTATATATATATATGGTACCACTTGATTACATTTCTCTCACGTTTCGTTTTCTTTCTTTTCGATTTTATTTTAACACTTCTTATTGATGGAGGGCCTACACACATAAGTAAAGAAAACAAAGCGATAATAATCTTTATGTCTTCCTTGATACATCAATCTCCTATCTCGCACACGAACATATACACACCCTGGTCGCTCGTATCTCTTGGTAAACATCCTTGAGACAGAATCGATATTTAACAACACGTTCTCACGTGATTTCCAATTTGCCTAATCATGATTGTCATCGTGATTTTGTGATTTCAATTACTTATATCGCTGAATTTTAACCGTTAGCGATTATTGAAATGCGGAAATTAAATTCCTCTTAGCTTTAATTTTGTGACTCATTAAATTCCTTCGAATTAAATTACACGACGTTTTCTCTCTCTCTCTCTCTCTCTCTCTCTCTCTCTCTCTCACGCTCAATCATTTTCTTTCGATTGATTTTCAACTATAACGAAGTTAATCAAGTATTACGCAAAAATCGTCGAACAAAAAGGAAAAGGAAAAAAAAAAAGAAAAAGAAAACCAAAAAAACAAATCGGATTCTCGTTTTATATCTGAGATATCGAATTTATCTATATCATCAAATAAACTTCGTGAATTTATTAAACGAACTTCTTTTTCCGAATACGAGTTATTAATTTTAATGGTTTCTATGTAGTATTTTTAATATATATATATATATATATATATATATATATATATATATATATATATATTACAATCATAAGATACAATCTTCTTATTCGATGCTTTTTATTTTCATGAGAGATATTTTCAAACATATATTATTATTTCTCTCTCTCTCTCTTTCTTTTTCTTTTTTGTTATCTATCCATCTCTTTCCATGTTTCTCTTCTTTTTTTTTCCATATGATAATTCAGAATTTTCATGAAATTTTTTACAATCAGTCACGAGTTTTTCCACAGATTTTTCCAATTCGATTCCACGTCGTCTTTTGAGTTGACACGAAGGCTCCTCGTTCGTTCGACACGAGAGAGCAAAGTGCATTGTCACCGAGCCATAATCACGCCCCGCTTTTAAAATCCGTCGTCGTGGATCACTACTCTGAAAGCCATCGTGTACCGAACGTTATTCTTCTTCTTCATTCCCCTCTCCCCTCTTCTCTTTTTCCACCTCCTCCTCTGTCTTCTCCTCGCAATGAAGGGTGGAAATAAATATAAAGGAAAAAAAAGAAAAAGAAATTAACGGGGCTTCCTATTCTATGTCATCGTCGTTGTTACGTCGTACTTTCTTTCTCTCTCTCTCTCTCTCTCTCTCTCTCTCTCTCTCTCTCTCTCTCTCTCTCTCTCTCTCCCTCCCTCCCTTTCTTTCTCTCTTTCTCCTTCTTTTCGTTTTTTACACATAACATAAAAATTTTTTGATGTTTTCCAATTGTGATAAAATATATCACTAGATGAAATCTATCACGAAGCTCTCTCTCTCTCTCTCTCTCTCTCTCTCTCTCTCTCTCTCTCTCTTTTCCCCCCTCCCTTATTTTTCTCGAGGCGATACGAGGGAATATCATAAAATAAGAAAATAAGAAAACAAAAAAAAAAAGGAAAAGAAGAAAATTATTTATCGACGTGTTTTATTTACTAAAATTAACGTTCGAGGATTTTTCATCGTAGTCATGTTTCTCAATGCTTGGAATTTCGTAATCTATACTCATATAGACGTGCATGAATCTCCTCCGATCTATATATAATCAAATTTTGATCTATTGGATCTATCAGGAAATTTGAAAAATTTCTTAATACGACAACTCATCCCACTCTTTTTTTTCTCTTCTTTTTTCTCCTCTCTTTTTCTCTCTCTCTTTTTCTTTTTTTTTTTTTTTTTTTTTTTTTTTTTTTTTTTTTATGATCGACTAATTTCTTCAATAATTATCTACGTTAATACGAAGGCGATTATAGAAATACATAAACCGTGTTGTGGAAAAGTATGTCAGTATTCGTTCGTGTTAAAGCGAGTTCGCGTTTATTGCGCGAGAGTATAATTACTCGAGATCGATCGTTGATATGTCCGAAGGCCGTGGTTTGATTTATCGTAAACTGAACTATGCGTCGAAACAAGTTGAGAAGATGAACGTTTTTACTTGGACGTTGTTGGTGAACAAATGTGTCTTGCGATGGGAAAATTGTTACGTGAAAAATTGATCGATCGTCGATCGAGATTATACTTGATCCAAGAAGAGAAAGTGAAGAATAATAGGAGAAGAAAGATGATGAAAAGAAAACTGAGAGGCGAATAATAAGAAAAGAAAATTTCTTCTTCGTTATAATCGATCGATGAGAAAAAGGAGAGAGAGTACGATTAACGTGGAAAATGATAGCCTTTTGGTTTCTCATTTGGACGATAGCAAGATCGAAGGATATAGATATAAACAGTAGACGAAATTCTCGAAGGGACTCAGTTATAAGGGAAACTCGAGATCGTGCAGATTCGAGGGACGTTACAACAGTGATCGGTTTACCGATCGTCGACAGACGTAAGTCTCGTCTTCGACGGCACTCGCGTCGTTTTTACGTCGATCGAGCGAAAAGGTAAATTGAGAAATACGTCAAAATCAAATTTCTTACTCTTATTTACTAAATACACACACACACACACATATATATATATACGTATTACTATCTCTATCTATTTATAAATATCTTACGTACATACATACGTATCTCCATCTTGTATCTCATCTTTTTTTTATATTACGTTATTTCACGGATTTTGAATAATTATCTATGCTTTGTTATTTATAATAAGCATATTTTCACGTCGTTTAGATAGAACTTTAGTTCATTAAAAGTTCCTCAACTGATTAGGCGTAATCGTCGAAGGTTATGTTTCTAAGATGAAAAGAGAGTGAGAATTGAGGGAAATGAATGGATCAGCTTTTTATACAAAATTAACGATAGATCTACTTGTGAAAAGTTCTTTCTTTTGAAAAGTTCGAATTATCTAGAAGAAGAAAGAGAGAGAGAGAGAGAGAGAAAGAGAGAGGGATGTGTTACTACTATACAATGGCTTTTGATACGACGTTAAAAGTATGTTCTATTCGATAATTTCTCTAATGCTCTAACGCTTTTCAGATCTACGTAGATCTTAAGACGAAGATCTTTGTCCAATAGAAAACGAAGTACTGTATACTCATTGTATTTATAGAATTTTGATTCAGTACGAAGATAGAGGTGGCATGCGCACGTGGCTACAGCACCTCGTCGAAAGCTTTTAAGGCTGACATTAGGCTAGAAATAGATGTGGTAGCATACGCGGTATGAGCAAGGTCTACGGTTCAAGAAACAATATATATATATATATATATATATATATATATATATATATATTCTTTGTCTTATTTCTTTCGAAAAGTTACGTTAATCAGAACAATTAGATAGATCCTGAGATCCTGAAATTATTTGGCATGTTTCATATGTTATAATCACGAATACTCAAACCTTAGAATCCTTATTTCTTTTTCTTCTTATTTTTTTTTCTCCTATTTTTTTATCTTCTTTTTTTTTTTTTTTTTTTTTTTTATTAGTCGAGTTTTTATAATCGAGTATAGTTTAAAGAAAAAAGAAAAAGAAACAAGAAATAGATTAAAAATCGTGTAGGTTGTATATCCGAAGAATAACATCGTCGCTGTGAAAAGAGATTTGTTGTCGTTCCAAGGAATTTCTTAGTGAACGTAATAAAGGTTGCCGTGTTATTAACTTAAAAGTAAAAAATAGCTATTTTCCAATTAAGTTAGAAAATTGATCGATCAAAGGACAAAATATATTAGTCCATTCCTGTATCTATTCAACGACTTCGACGATTGCCCTGAAAAAGTATATATAAACGAGATACCTTGTTATAAGATTTCTGATTAAGCTGAATAACTCTGAAGTTATCGATTCGAATCCATGATGATCGTTTTTTCTTTTTTTTATTTTTCTTTCTTTTTTTTTTTTTTTTTTCTTCTTTTTTCGAAGTAATAATCACGATACACGAATCAAATGACTATTTACGATAGCTATTTTTTAAATTTCTTTATTATTTATTTATTTTTTTTCTTTTCTTTTCTTTCTTTATCTCTTTTTCTTTCTTTTTTTTTTTTTTCATTTTTTTCACAGCAAACAAAACGAGGGAATATAGGAATTTCTTTGTTACAAATATTTCCTAATTACATATCGAAAGCAGCAAACAAGAAATGTCCCAATGAAATCATTCAATACGAAACCATTTCTTTTCTTTGTTACGAACGAATAAATTGCAATATAGCTCGAGCTTTTCCCAAAGGGGGAACTGTTTAATGCCCCTTCAAAGATTATATTCACCGAGTTTTATTAAATCGAATTCCCCCCTTTTCTACGCTAATGCTAATGCTAATATAATCGCAATGCGGCCACGGTTGCGGTGCTATGTATATATATATATATATATAATATTTACCAGCTGCCTCTCGCGAAAGAGTGATCGTAAAGGTTCGCACGATAACTGATTTTGGAAAAATTATTCTATCGACTGGCATAATTTAAGACCATTGTCTCCAATTTTGTTTCCAATCAATTAAAATTTCTTTTCGTCGCTTAATTAAGGTTCTCCTTGAACGTAACGATCTACACATCGTTGGACGTGTTAAAAATAATTTCGTTCCTTGTGAAAACTCGTTCGCCCTCTTGTTGCTTTCCAACTTATTTGTTCTTTTTTTTCTTTTTTTTTTTTTTTTTTTTCTTAATCAATCGACAACACATAGAAACAATTATCATTACCGATTGTTGTATCTATGAGCAAACATTATTTCGATTTTTTCATTTCAAGAGAAAACGATTGTATCTCTCTTTCTTTTATTCCAACTCTCTCCCTCCCTCCCTATCTGCCTTCCTACTATTGCATTCACCATAAGTTGCATATCGTGACAGTGCACAAACGCAAGATAGAGTTCTTGACACAATTACGGTGACCCTGAAGAATACGTGGTACGTAGGTGATAAACACCCTTAATAATGGCACGACACGGCAGCTTTCTTTTTTGCGATCGATACTACGAACGTTTTACTTTAGAACTTTCCTATCACCGAAAAAGAAAGGAACAGTGCTCTCTCTCTCTCTCTCTCTCTCTCTCTCTCTCTCTCTCTGCGTGTGAACATCCCGTTGGCACTTTATTCTTTAACCCCTTTCGCCCTCCTTCCCGACCCTCCTCTTCTGTATTTCGAAATATCGATCGATCTTTCTATCGAAGGTTAAAACGATTTTCAAATCGAAGTGAAACGAAGAAAAAAGTCCGCTTTTTTTTTTTTAAGATTTTCTCGTAAAACTACCATTGGCATTTAATAAATGAAGTAAACGCCATGAGTTTTATAATAACGTTTAACCAACGAACTCGTTCGTTGGAAAGGAAAATAACATTGGCAAGGGTTGCTAACGTTAAAAAGAAACTCTTGAAGCTATCATCCCTTCCATTCGCGTGACTAATGAAAATATCTTGGACCTTGAAATTTACTTTATGGTTAGTATCAACGTAAATCAATTAATACTCAACGTAAAAGTAATCCCTCTCTACCACGAATGCTCTTACCCTATTTGTTACCTTTATCCTATTATCTTATTTACGTTAATTCTGTTTCATCTATCTATAACTTTGTTTCTCTTTTTTTTTCTTTTTGCTCTATTTCTTCACCCTCGCCCTCCTACCCTATCTTAAAAAAAAAAAAAAAAAAAACATAAGGTCAAATAATCATACATTAAATAAATCAATTTGATATGGATACAACGTTATACATATTTCACAGATTAATTTACATTATATTTACATTTTTAAGAAATATAAATGAATAGAATAACGTTAGCGAGTTTGATCGAGAAGTAATTTTCAATCATGATCTGATTTTTTAAATCGTTCTATTTCGTTTAAAATACGACGACGCGACGACGCGACGATGTGACGCGACGTTTTGAAATTCCCGCTCTCTCATTGTCATAGGACAATGATAAAGGAGATTTTATCGAAGGAAAATATTAAAGTTGCAATAATAGACCAGTAACAATTTATGACTTGTAGCATATACGATTTACGCAGTAATCGTTATTTCGGTAGTTATTCATATATGCCTAATAAAAACTTCGTTGGTGATATCGTTTCTTTTTTAACTTTATCGTTTCATTTCAAGTTCGAAGAAAGGGAAGAAGAACTTTGTCTCTTTTTTTTTTTTTTGCCGTTGAATAAAACGTGACGAGGGGTATGAGGATATCTTATTCCACTACATATCGGACTTTTTAACGATTTTCTCTCGACAAAAGAAAAGTTGAAAAGATGGACGAGGAGTAGAAGAAAGAGAAGAAAGGATGAAAAATTGAGAAAGAGAGAGAGAGAGAGAGAGAGAGAGAGAGAAAATGAAATTCAATCGCCACCTATGAGTATATTTGAAATAATCGTCGAATCTTTTATAGGATCGATACAAAAACATAATAATTTGTATCAATTTATTTGAGATATCACTATTTTTATGATACTTATTCGCTCCCATTAACATGAAACCTGAAATCACAATGATTATTATTATTATTATTATTATTATTATTATTATTATTATTATTATTATTATTATTATTATTATTATTATTATTATTATTACTGTTATTGTTATTGTTATTGTTATTATTGTTACTATTATTAATATTATTGTTATTATTATTACTATCGTCGTCATCATCTTCATCATTATCATCGTCAGTATCGTATTTCTCTATAAAGTAGTTATAAAAGGGATGAATAAAATAAATGTTCAAATAAAATGTTCTTTTCCATCGTATCTCGAATTAATTATCATTTCGATATATCACAGATTTTCATTGTCCATTACACATTATAAATTAAACAATCGAATTGTATTAGGTTATATTATAACGTTAGTTCGTAAAGAATAGTATCGTAAAAAAGTTTCTGATATTCTATCTTTACGATCGTTACGCGATTCGTATCGCCATTGGAGTTGTAAAGTGAGAAAAATCTATATTATTTCTCGAAGTGATATCGACGTTATAATACGCTCGCGCCCATCTGTGTGTATATCTACGTATATACGTGCGTATGCGCGAGGAAAAGAGAACGAGAGAGAGAGAGAGAGAGGTAGATAGATAAATAGATAGAGAGAGAAAGAGGAAGAGAAAGAGAGAGAGAGAGAGAACTATAGTGTCATATCATAAAGTAGTTGTTAACTCTTGTGATGTCGCACGAGAGCTTCGTTGTTTGGTTGGCTCGCATCGCGAAAAGTCGTTTTTAGCTAACGACGAGAAAAGGAGGTTGACGTTCTCAACGTGATAGCCACGATCGAATATTTGATAACAAACTTGATGTAACGACGCATCCCGGTAACGTGACATTTTAATGGATAGATACCCTTCTTCGTGTAACACCGTGCAATTTATATATTTCGTAACCGATAAGACATAGTATTCTTCCTTGACGTGCAATTAGCCGAACTCAACGCGGCAATTTTCTTAACCGCGATGAAGTTCTTCTACCTCCTTCTCCTTCGTTTTCTCTCTCTCTCTCTCTCTCTCTCTCTCTCTCTCTATCTATCTCTATCTCTTTCTCACTATATCTCGCTTCTTTTACTCGCTCTATAACCACTTGAATCGCTTACATGAAATAATAAAATATAAATCGTGTGTACAATGACAACGACAATGATGACTGCGACTACGACTACGAGGATGATGACGATAGCAACGATTACGAACACGTCGACCATTATTATTTTATCTTCTCACCATTTTCATTCGTTCGTACGAATTTGTTTCTCAGTACGTATTTTTCCACAATTTTCTTCGTTCCTCGAACGAAAACAACTTTTTCTCTTTGATCTCTTGATCCTCAGTAGTAATCCTAAGACGTGACTCGACTTTGATAAATATATACTTTTATACTTAGTAAAGAATATCTAGATACATATGTATGTATGTACATATATAGAACTCATTTTCTTTCCTTTCCAGTTTTCCCTATCGTATCTAATATTTTTAATGCTCTAATAAATCGACTAAGTTAATAATCTATGGGTGTTTTGTATACGACGTTGTAACGATCGTCTCATCAAATTTAAATTTTTCGATCTAATCAACGATAATCGTTTTAGACGAACGAACTATATTAACCCGTTGAGATTTTTTTCATTCTGCCTTCCCATTCACTGTTGGTAATCTTGCACCATGCTTTTTTTTTCTCTCTTTTTTTTTTTCTTTTTTTTTTTACTTTCCTACCGCTAAGCAAAACTTTTCTTAATTTTGATTAACGGTAATGTCGAAATGAAAGTATCCGTCTAAGAAACGATCTCTTACATGTTTCTCCCTTTAACTTTCTTCACTTTTTTCTATTTTTCTGTCTACTTTTATTCTCACTCTCTCTCTCTCTCTCTCTCTCTCTCTCTCTCTCTTTCTATCTTTCTCTCTTTCTCTCTATCTCTCTCTCTCTCTATCTCTCTCTCTTTCTCTCTTTCTTCTTCTCATTACATCGAAAACGTCTCTCCGAGACCGTGATAAAAGCGTTCACGATCATTCCCTGCCTCTTTATAAGCACTCTGCATTATTAAATTGCAAAATCGATTTTTGTCGTCTACCATTAGTAGAAATTTCATTGGACGATGACTGGAAATGTAGCTTTGTTTGTTTCACTTCCTTTATTAGATGGAATAATGAAGACTATATTTTCTTAAACCCCTTTTAAATTGAATTGACCATATACAACCTACATATGTACGTTTCCGATGCTATTCTTACTAAAGGATTGATATTAAAAAGAAAATATAAAAAAGAAAAGGAAAAGAAAAAAAAAAAGAAAAAGAAGAAAAAAAAAAAGAAGAAAGAAAAACAGAAACGAAAGATAGTCATTTCCTTTAGTTTAACGATTCTTCTTGTACTAACGTTGAAAACCTATATTCTCTGTCTCCCTTCGTGACCTTTACTTGGATTATTTCTTTCATTAAGACGTAAGTAAACGATGTGAAGATCGACGTTCGGAGTTGTGCGCTTGAGCGATCAACTATGCGTCTCTCTCCCTCTCACTGTTTCTTGCGTATAAGCGACAGAAGCGGGCATGGTTGCCGTCAGTTCGCGACCGGCACGCGACCGATGAGCATCGTGCTCTTTTGTAAATACGAGATATACGTACATACATACATACATACATACATACATACATACATAAATACATACATATATACATACATATATACATTCATACATATATTTATATATATATATATATCTGTATATACATGTGTATGTATGTATGTACGTATGTATGTATGTATGTATGTATGTATGTATATATGTATTTATGTATATATGTATATAGCTATACTTATATTTCTTCGATTTTCGATCGTGATAAGTTGTTGTTCGTGTTGTCCGAACTTTAATACATCCAAAATAATTGGTATATCGAGAACCTTTCGTTTTTTCTCGTCAAGAAAAATATTTTATCCTTTTTAATTTTTCATCGTCTCTCAAAAGCAAAAAAATATAAATGTCAAAGAAGATCGTACGTAAAAGAAGTTTGATCGTTTTCAAGGATAAAAAAGATAGAGTTAGGATGAAAAGGATTTTTAAGGAGGATGACACTTTTAAATGAATAATCCTAAATAATGAATAGCAATCTGAGATTTTGGTTTTATCATCAGGTTACCTCTTTCGTTCGTATTATCGCGAAAGTCTCAAGCGTTATCGGCTTCGTTAGTTTTATATATCTAGTCAAACATTTGTACGAAAGTCAATAACCGAATGGTCAATGTATAACACGTGAATGTGTGTGTGTGTGTGTGTCTGAATGAGTGCAAGTATCATGCTCCTAGGTGGTTATCAACGTCCTGATATCGATCAATGACTACTACTACGTTGTTTGTCTCATAAGGTTTTTTTCCTTTTTTTTTTGTTTTTTTGTTTTTTTTTTTTTTTGGAAAACGAATATCATCGTTTCTTCCTTTAAAAGTTATTATATTCTTATCTATTTACGATCGTCCGTTGAGAGAAGAATTTCATTATGCGAAGGTTTCAAGGAAACAACGTTCAAAGACCGAACAAGAATTAATAATTTGCTTGTGACACAATGGACAAAGTTTAGTTAAAATTAATTAATAATTAAGCTGACCTTCGAGAAGAGGCATCGTTTACAACGACGTTAAACTTCCTATATCAGAAATTAGTCATATAAACGTAAACTAATATCTGATACGAATTAATGGATGAAATATTTTCCAAACATTTAATAATATATACATATCGTCATAGTGACGTCATCGGTCTTGATAAACATCTAAGAAGCATTAGGAGGAATTATTTCCGATCAGCTCGAAAACTTCGAAGGATTCGTCTCCGTCGGTAGGAAATTTATGACTTTGTTCTGATCGATAAACGTGAAAAAGCAAGGTTAACGCGTATCTGTTATTTGATTAGAAGGAAAGGCAAAGAGAAAAGACGAATGAGAGCGAAAGAGAGACAGAGAGAGAGAGAGAGAGAGAGAGAGAGAAAGAAAGAAAATATTTGTAGCCAATACTCTTCCGTAAATTATATCTAGACCATTTCTCTTCTACCATTTGAAAGAATTCCAAGCTTCGATCTTTCCTCGTCTGCTCATTGCTATTCCAAATTTATCGCATGTTCGTTTCCGAATGACGTTTCTCTCTCTCTCTCTCTCTCTCTCTCTCTCTCTCTCTTTCTCTCTTTCTCTCTTTCTCTCTTTCTCTCTTTTCCGAGCTGTGTTTATTGCATAAAAAACGTCGATGCACTGTCCCGTCCGTTCTCATTTCTTCTTCGATTTTACGCATACCGGATATCTTAGAGTTTTCTTATATCACATTCTTTCGCTTATATTTATATATATATATATATATATATATATATACATGTAATATTCCGTCCTTGTTATATTTTATATTTTTTATATATCGTTGAAATAGATAAATCGATTCTTAGAAGAAATGATACGAGAATGAAACATTCCCCGTTTCTTATCCATTATACAAGAAAACAACTCAACAAGGTAAAACTCGTTTACATCGTGTTTACATAGATACATACATACATACGTACATAAATACATACATACATACATACGTACCTGTTGACATTTCGAAGGAGTCACGAGTGTTATCAGAGAGAGAGAGAGAGAGAGAGAGAGAGAGAGAGAGAGAGAGAGAAAGAGAGAGAGAAAGAGAGAGAGAAAGAAAGAAAGAGAAAAAGAAAGAAAGTATAGGAAACGTTAAAGGAGAGCAATGTCCTTTTCCATTTCAAACACATAGTAAATAGATCCGAATTATATCTATTCTCGATCCACTATTCGATATTTACGTTATAAGTATTACCGAATATCCATAGTTCTAACGAATATTCATTGAAGGTCCATACGTACAACCTAGTGATGTTTTATTCGAAGATAAACTAATCTTCCATGGCAATTCCATTTTCATTAGTTTAAACGTTAGACGTCCTTCTAAAATTTCACTCGTTCCGTAAACTTGCCGTGTCTTTGAAAATGTAATTAAAACACATCCTAGCGGCTAATCAAATTCCCGGTCCGTTGTCGGTATGATAACTTTCGTCGATCACGGAGAAGAAGGAAATATGCGATAACAAGCATAAAGGAGAAAAAAAAATATATACATACAGAAAGAGAAAGAGAGAAAGATAAAGATAAAGATAAAGATAGTGAGATGCAGAAGAGGATATTTATACATGGTACAAAATACATGTTCTATCTTGGATTCGGCTTTACAGGGTTTCCATTAAGCTACGAATTTGTTCGACTTTCCCTTTAAAACTTCCTTCCACTTCGTCCTTCATGAATCATGCATTTCCATTTTGACGAGACTCACGTTAGAAGCATGTTTACTCGTCCTTTACGAAAACGAAATTCGAGAAGCATTTCGTACTTTGTCATTTTCTCTTTCATCTTATCCTTGTCCCCTCTTCTATCCTTTTCTTTACTTTCCTTTCCTTTCGTTACTTTCTTTCTTTTTCTTTTTCTTTTTCTTCTTCTTCTCATCTTTCCACATCATACGATTGACGAAGTATGATCTCATGATTCATGATGATCGAATTTTATTGGCAACATTTTTCGTGTCGTCGGATATCAACGATGTTTCATAGTTTATGTCATCGAGCTTGGAACGAGCTTCAATTGCTTGGAAATTGGAAGTGTGTGTGCATGTATATATATATATATATATATATATATATATATATAATGAGAAAAAGAAAGTTAGTAGCCGTGAAAGAGGAAAAGAGGAAGAAAGTGTATCGTAAAGTCGAGGCTGTTATTAGTCATAGTATTTTTTTTTTTTATTTTTTTTTCCCCTGTTTTGTTCTTTCCTTTTCTTTTTTTTTTTTTTTTTTTTTTTTTTTTTTTTTTTTATAAAGAAAATAATAAAAACTCTTCGTTCGATTGAAGTTCCTTTCTATTATCGTTAGTTTTATTCGAACGAACGGGTCAAAGTTTACACGTGAACTAGCGGAATTAAAGGTAATTTTGCAAATGGACGAAACGCGTACAAAGGATGCATTGCTTCCGAGCTAATAAAAAAAAAAAAAAAAGAAAAGAAAAAGAAAAAAGAAAAGAAAAAAGAAAAGGAAAGAGAATAGAAAAAGAAAAAAAAAGATTCAACCACTTTGATCCTTTTACGATCCTTTACGAAGTAACATTGGCAGTAGTAATAGTAATAGTAGTAGTAGCAGTAGTAGTAGTAGTAGTAGTAGTAGTAGTAGTAGTAGTAGTAGTAATAGTAGTAGTAGTAGTAGTAATAAAGATTAGGAATAAAAAAGAAAGGAAAGAACAGACGATCGAACTTTTATATTGCGAGATCGTCGACGATCTCAAATTCTACGATTTAATCGAAGGGTGAGGAGGGAGGTCCCCTTAGTTGAACGTGTTTTTTCGATTAAGATAGAGATCTCCTTTATTTATATATTTTTTTCGTTATCTTCTTTGACGTTTATCGAACAATTCGATCGACTTTGTAGGAGATAGAAAAGAACAAAAAAAAAAAAAGAATCAATCTTCTATCGATTGATTTAAACGAGAGGCAAAAGAATAGATCAAAAAGAAAAGGAAAGAGTAAGGTTCTCGATGGGAATTATCGAAAAAAAGAAGTGAGAGAGAGAGAGAGAGAGAGACAGAAAGAGAGAACGAGAGAGAGAGAGTGAGAAGGGGGGGGAGGGCAAGAAAGTAAGAAAAATAGAAAGAAAGGTATCTCGTTAGTGGACAATTTTTCAAAAATGAACGACTACGCTATCCTTGTACCACACGAGATTTCGTCGAGATTGGCGCGAAGGGACTCGGGTACGATGAGGGTAACACTTCCATTGACCTCGTTTAGAAGGCATAGTGGTTGCGTCTCAACATTGTCACGAACGAAGCCACATTCAAAACTTATCTACGTGGCCGTCCCGTAAGTTTCCTTTCACTTTTTTCTTCTTCTTCATCCTTTCTTCATTCTTTTTTTTTATTTATTTATTTATTTATTTATTTTTTTTTTTTTATTTCTTTTTTACTTTTCTCATTCCTTATTTATCTCCCATTTTTATTTTCCTTTTTTTTTTTTTTTATTTACATATTCATCGGATAGCTGAGCAAAAGGAATAGAAAAGAATATGAGAGAATATTTTTCATCAACTTTTTCTCAAATAATATTTGAAATTATTAAGAAAGTTTCCTCTTGTGTGTACATAAAGTAAGGTTCGAGGGAATATAAAAAGTAACAATTAAAAAATATCTATTTTCAAAAGGTAAAGATTCTTGGGAAAAATCATTAGGCGGTTTATATATTAATGTTAAAATTAAGAAAGAGAAAAAGGGAGAGAGAGAGAGAGAGAGACACACAGACAGACATATAGACAGAGAAAAATAAACAGAAAGAGAGAGAGAGAGAGAGAGAGAGAGAGAGAGAGAGAGAGAGAGAGAGAGAGCGCGTGGAACTAGCTAATTATCTTAATGCACTTCGTTGAATTTATATTATGTATTAATGAATTTTCACGTTGACCATGAAAATGTCGAACAAACTTATAGGAAGCTAATTAATCGAGAATTTCATAGAGAAAATAATCACCGAAGAGAATATATCCGTATATTCCAGCGCTTTCAACGTTTATTAGAAAGTAATAAGATAGAAAAAAAAAAAAAAGAAAAAAGGAAAGAATCTCTTTCTCGAGATAAGGATAAAAAGAGAGAGGCAAAAAAATGAGGAAAGAAAAAATGTTGGGCTAATAATACTCGACATCCGATTTTGTCATCGAACTTGATAATTGATACTGTGTACTTCTTCTTTTTTTTTTTTTTTTTTTTTTTTTTTTTTTTTTTTTCAGATATCGATATCTATTTCCCTGGAAATTTCTCTGATATAACTTCTATCCATTTAAATGATTTATATGTAAATGTTTTATCTCCTCGAGAAAATTCGTAAACTGTAAATAAATCGATTTTCGATAATTAATTCTCAATTATCTCGAGACTCGAGACAAGTAGATATCGATTTGTGTTTCCTTTTTAGCCGAGTACTCTTACGTTCACCTTTGCGATTAAAGACTATGTAATCAGCTAATTATTAATAGAACAATCCAATTAGAGAGAGAAAGAGAGAGAGAGAGGAGAGACACAACCTATTAAATACATTTTTATAAAGTATATTTAACAACTTATAATCTTTACCTGATAATGATTTGACGTTAGGTCAAATATAAATATTTCCATGGATATCTATTATCGATATATAATTACTCATTGACATGTTTATATTAAATGTTTCTTTTTTTTCTTTTTCTTTTTCTTTACCTACGATTGCATAATAACATAAATTGTAAATGTATATCAACAAAATGGGAAAATCGTATAAACGAGAAGATTTTCCATTTGGAATTTTGAACTGCAAAGCTTTGCATGTGCACGCTGATAAATTATAACCAATTTTGTAAAATCCTTTTGCATAGATCGATATAATTTCAACGAGTTTAACGCATCTATATACTTGAATGCGAATTCCGAAATGCGGCCATAATATATATTTGTCCCTCGGATTTCAACGTCGTGTAGTTGTGTGTGTATGTGTATGTATGTGTGTGTGTGTGTGTGTGTATGTGTTTGTATATATTATATATGGATCTACATCTATACACACACACACACACACACACACACATATATATATATATATATATATACATATATGTATGTATATATACTTGTGTAAATGTCTGCGATTGGCGTGACATTGTTTGCTGGAATATCAAAGTGATTAATGCAAAAGTGGTCGTATCGATGTTCAAATTCACGATGTAGGTTCTCCCTATTTTATGATCGTAATACATTGCTTTGAACGCGAATTTTCTCCTTTCTCGGTATGATTTGTTGTCATAGTAATGTAGTAAATTCAAAGGTAGCAAAATGAAGGATATTATCGAAGCAATTAGAAACGTTTCTTGTTAACAATCACGGTTTCATAAATAACAAAAGATCCAACTTTAAACTGTTAAACTCTTAACTAAAGAAATTTTCGATCGATAAATGTAAATGTATGACATTTTATTTCTATTAGAAATTCACTTGGATAAATTAATGAATCGTAGATCCTTATTATTCGTTTGGCCTATAAATAATCTCAAGATCTTTTTTTAATATCAAATATATTTATGCGTGTTGTTTATTTAAATGTAAAATATTAAAAGACGTTTTAATAAATAAAATAATCTTATGTTAGATACTTTATATTAATATACTCCATGTGTTATTTATTTGGATATAAAATATTAAATATTTATTTTCAGTAAAATACTAAGATAAAATAGTAACATTTATTTATATTTGTTAGATATATTCTCCGTTTATTTCGATATAAAATATTAAAAATTTTCAATAAAAAAATACTAATATTATTTATTTAAATATGAACTAGTAAAAATTCCGATATCAATATATATATATATATATATATATATATATATATATATATACATATTAATTGTATATATTCAATAGTTGTGTGTTTATATATGTATATGTTTTGTGTGTGTATACATATACATATATATATATATATATATATATATATATATATACACACAAAACATATATATATATATGTTTATATATATATATAATATATATATATATAAAATATATATATATATAAAATATATATATATATAAAATTTATGACTTATTCTCTTTTATCGAATGATATAATATAATACCTATATGAGATATAAATTTATATACATGGTAAGGCAATAACTTTGATCTCCCTAAGTATCTTCTTTTTTCTTTTTTCTTTTAAGAATAGAGAAATTTCTTTTATAAAACTCTTACAATACAGAAAGGGGCCATAATATGGTAATAATAATTTCTTTTGCAAGTGTATGTGTGAAGGGGATATGAAGGTTGTCAGTTATAATTTTTCAAATATCTTTTTAATCCATTTCATGGATTTGTCGATGCAGCCCAACGTTCTTTAGAAAAAAAGTATTAACTTATGCGTATCGAAAAATTATTAATTCAGAGAATATTTTAATTTAAATATTGTTAAGAAACCATGTCGATGCGATTAAGATATAATAAGAGTAGATAATTAGAATAAGAGTAAATAAATAGTAGTAATAGTAAGAGAGTAATAGTTCTTTTTTTTAATTTATCTTACATTATTATTTTGCGTTTATATGATGTCGAAAAAAATGTAATTTGTTTATTAATTATTTATGAAATTATCCAATTTTTTATAAATCACTCGCAATATGTATTTTTTTTTCTGGAAAAATAAGGAGAATTTATTTTTTAAGAATTTTTTTTATAAAAATTGTTTATAACAAATTCTTAATTAATTGTTAACAATACGTGAAAAAAAAATAAAGAAAATTCTGACCTTTCAAAATGATATTCTATTCAAGTCTCCATGACTTTTAATTACGAAGATATTCTCATGTAAATAAAAAGTTTAATAATATAAAAAAAAAAGATTGTTTCTTCGGTACAAAAAGTAATTCGTTTATTAATTATTTATTAATTCATATAATTTTATAAATCAATTCAAATCTGATTTCTTTTTCGGACAAATTAAGATGAATTTAGTTCGTAAGAATTTATTTATAAAAATTATTTATAACAAATTGTTAATTAATTATTAACAATACGTCGGAAAAATAAAGAATATTCCGTTCTTTAAAATAGTATTTCAATCAAGTTTTTATGACTTTTAGTTTCGTAGATATTCACGTGTAAAGGTAAGACGTTTACGTTGACACACTGACCTATATAATTTCATTTATATTGGCACAATGGCACACTGACCTATATAAATTCCAAGAATTTACGTGGTCTTACTATATTACTACGAAAAAATGTAATATACAAATTATGAATGAAAATCTTTCGAAGCCGATATCTCCGGAACGAAAAATCGTAGAAACTTGAAACAAAAATCGTTTTCAAATGTAATTTATTCTTTATTTATTTAAACATTGCAATAATATTGTTATAATAAAATCGATTTTATTAATATTTTTTAACATTAATTTTTATCTTTTTTTTCTCGTAACAAGAACATAACTACAATGAATTTATTTAAATTTTTATTATAATTATGTAAATTTTATTCTATTTATTTAAAATAAAGAATGGAAGAATCATTAATAATCACCAATATGCGAAATTAAAAGCTGAAAAAATATCTCCTAAGTAAATAATTTTTCGATTTACATGAATCAATACTTTTTTTTCGTAGAGAATATTAAGCTGCATGTTTAACGTAATAGAAAACATATGATTCCATTAGAAAAAAAAAAAAAAAAATTGATTTTCATACGTCCTTTACGCGTCCACTTAGGAAAGAATTATTACAGCCATATTATAGACACATTCGTATTGTACAACTTTTATAACAAAAAAACTTTGTCTATTTCTCCATATCTCGAAGAAAAACGAGGACACTCAAAATGATATATATATATATTTTAATCGAAAATATTTAAATTAAAAAAGAAAGAAAAGAAAAAAAGAATCAATTAAATCTTTTCGACGGGGTTTAATTCTTTTCCGTTAGTTAACAAAATTGAAATAAAATCCTCTTGGTCCGATTACGCGTTCCAAGGGCTTATACTTGACACGAAAAAAGGTGTGCCCTATACGAAACGGAAGCGAACTTTTAATCGATCTCATTTTAGTTCTATCGACCGATACAAGGCTTGGTCATCATTGTATCTTCCTCGAACAAACAAGACGCACCTTTGAAACTTTTCAACCATGATATATGTACGAAAGTCTTTTCCTTATCTAACATGAGCGATCGAATATCTTGGAAAATGATCGAACGAAACTCGAGACTCTTCGTTAACTAAGTTTTTCCAGTATTCTCGGTATTCTCTACGATTGGATGTGAAACAATGATTTATTTCGTTCTTTCGAAAGAGTAATAGAGAGAAAGAGAGAGATAGAGAGAGAGAGAGAGAGAAAGAGAGAGATAGAGAGAGAGAGATAGAGAGAGAGAGAGAGAGAGGGAGAGAGAGAGATTTTTCTTTGCAAGGAAAACTACACTAGTCACGTCATTATTGTCACGTGTGCTATTAGCTATATCGGTAATTGTTTGCGTGTAATGTTCGGTAACCATGTTGCCAGCGACCGCACAAACTATCAAACGTTGAATGGCAAGGCTAGAGAATTAATTGTTTGCTTACATAATGGAGTATAATAATTACCATTGAAACGGACAAACTAGTTACTTGTCGACATAACGTTACGTTAAATACAAAAAAAAAATTCGTTTGTTCCTTTTTGGTTTTTTTTTATTTTTTTATTTTTTTTTATTTTTTTTTTATTTTTCGTTCTTTTCTCTTTATCTCTCTCTCTCTCTCTCTCTTTTTTTTGTTTTTCTTTTTTTTGTTTTTTCTTCTTCTTATACGTTTCCTTTCTCTCTCGTTGCACGTATATTGCATCATATTAGCGTTCGATGTATTATTATACTCTCGTTTAATCTCTCGGAACACTTCACTGTCTATCTCAGAAATCTTAAATTATATAACTGATAGCGTAGCCTTGAGTAACGCAGTGGAATAGGTCAATATTTGACATTGGTCAGACACCAATATATACGTATATACACGTATGTGTGTAAGTGTATAAGTTCGTAAGTGTGTAAGTTTTATGTATATATTTGTGTTCATATATGGAAGACGTTTCTCGTTAAGGTTAATCAAAGAACGTTTACTCTATACACGAATGTAACTCGATGTTACATGAATGTAATAGTAAAGCTTGATGTTATCTTTTATATATAATTAAAAATCGTAGATTCTCATGAATTGGATATAAGTTCCAGTTGTACTTTGATTCGTTACTATTAATATAAATCGACAAAATTTACTCGAAATTCGTTTGAGTAATTTTTTATTTCTATATGTAAGGTAAAAGAAGCTGAGATAAAAAGAAAAGGAAAAGAAATAAGAAGAAAAACGAAATAGAAAAATGTTCGAAGATAAACGAGTGATCTTAACGAAATGAGAAAAGAATGAGAAGACATTAGATAAAAAATAAATAAATGAGTTAAAGAAAAGAAAAAAGAAAAAAACAAAAACAAAAAAAAAGAAAAAAGAAAAGAAAGAAAAGTAGAAGAAGAAGAGAAACATTGACGGATTGTTATTTAAGGATAGGATCTCTTGTAATTATTTGAAATGAAAACGATTCGTTTTCATGAGAAAATCTTTCGAGTAGTCGTGCGCAAATTGCGGTTAAATTTTACTCATTACAATAATAAAATTCAAAAATATATATTCTGTATATTTTTAAAACAAAAACAAAATAATATTATTTCTCTCTCTCTCTCTAAAACACACATACACCCCCACATACCTATATACATCTAAGTAAATAATTTAACAAATTTCCACTGTCCCGATAATAAATAGTTTACACAAGACTTGCTTCGGAATACTAATTAAGCGTGAAAGAGATAAATCTGTTTTACTGCGTCGTTTATATTTTCCTCATTTTTTCTTCCTTCTTCTTCTTCTACTACTTTTCTCTCTCTCTCTCTCTCTCTCTTTTCTTTTTCCTGTTTTATCCTTTATTTTCCTTTTTTTTTTTTTTTTTTTTTTCAATTTGACACAACATATCTGTCAATAATCATGATACGAAAGTGAAATAAAGATTTGTTTTACGGTGATAATCAATAAAATATGGTTCCTTTGTTCTGAGTCTCCATTGACGCACGTTTGGTACGTTATATATGATTCATTCGTTAAAGTAGCGAATATTGGCTGTTTCTGAGATAGGCGCTCCAAAGAGAAAGGATAAAGAGAGGAGTCTTTCAGATGGCTAATGTTTGTTTTAACGAAAGTATCCAATCGTTTTCCAACATCTGTCTATTTCCGTTTTACGTATCTTCCTTGACATGAGCGTAGTTACATGGTCAAAGACCCCGACCGGAGTACAGTCGATTGTTTTCCATTGAAAAATTTCTTTTGAATAGAATCATTCTTCCATATCTTATATGAAGTTAGTTAGAGCCAACTTGTGTTTAGTATAATAAAATGGAAAAGATTATATATTAGGTTGGAAACTATGAAACGGGCGTTTTTGTTTAGTTATTTATTTTCTTTCAACGCCCGTTTCATAGTTTCCAACCTAGTTTTAGGTTGTAAATTATGAAACGGGCGTTTTTGTTCAGTTTTTTATTTTCATTCAATTTTATTTTCATTCAATTTTTTAATTTCATTCATAGTTTCCAACCTAATATATATATATTCATTAAAAACATGATTTTTATACAAAAATTTTATATAAAAATCATGTTTTTAATGAATATATATATATTTTAGAAAACACAAATGCGTATGTTTGTGTGTGTTTGTGTATATATATATATATATACATACACTTGGGTGGGATACCGTTTTGGTATATAAAAGAAAGATTATTTTAATAACAAAATCGTGACAAGCGTTTATATTGTGATTGTTTTTTTTTTTTTCGTTTTTTTTTTTTGTTTTCTTCGCGATATCGAATAGATTATTGACCTTGTAATTTTGTTTATATTATTACAGTTTTGACGTCGAAAATGGAGCTTCGACGTTGGACGGTGGTGCCGGTGGCGGTGGTGGAGCCTCGCCAAGTGCAGGCTTGGTTCTCCAAACGCTACCACAAAGAAGGGAGAGTTTTCTTTATCGAAGTGACAGCGATTTTGAGATGTCACCGAAGTCGATGTCACGAAACAGTTCCATTGCCAGTGAAAGGTAAGATGCTTGTTTCTTTTTTTCTTTTATTTGTACTTTCTTTCGTTTTTCTCGGAAGACACGTATATATATATATTTTAGTAGATCTCGTTGTAAGAAAAATCTATAAGGTAATCGAGGATCGAGGTAAATTAACGGAAAGATTATTATATTTTTCTATGATATAGATCAATTAAGAATCGAACGACGAAGATCGAATTTATTAAGCTACATTTATATAATATTTTTTGAAAGAATTATAATATTTCTCATTGTTTTTAATTCGATTTCCGAACGTCGATTGAACGAACCTCGTGCATCTTTCTTTAAGAAAGGAATCTGCAATATCGTCCGATGCACTTTAGTTTCTACATGCAATGACGGGATTATCGTTCGTTGGTATAACAGATTTCTGTAATCTTTGTGTGATTAGATTTTGCTCGATAATGTAGGTAACTAGCAAAAAATTTGTAAAGTCGATGTTATCGAGTAACTATGTAGGAAAGAAGCGGTCATTAATTTATTTACATTCGTTTCTCTTCAATATAATCAATAAACGAGATCATTTTAAGCCACGTGATAATCCCTTCGTTGGTATTTCGTATCAAAATTTGCACGCAGCTACAATTGCTCACGCCAAAGAATGTAGATAATAACATTTTGATATTTCGAAAGATGCTCGATGGCCGTTTCGAGCTTCAGAATACGTAGGATTATTTTGATATTTTTTTTTTTTTTGTTTTTTTTTTTTTATTCGTCATATGGATCGAGAGCTGTATGAAAACAGCCATAAATGTGTAGCTTAAAAAGTATATTTGTAGCTTTGGTGACGGTGATGCTTACGATATATATATTATATTCATTTTCATTGATCATATACGTTTGTCATTCATCTATCTTGACTCGTTTCTACATTAAAAATTTACATACACGGTTTTCTTTTTTTTTTTTTTTTTTTTTTTCTTTTTTTTATTCAATATAGAAACAAAATGTTACGAAATAACGTTGTTGTAAATTTTTAAAATAGAAACAAATAAATCTAATATTAGTGATAATTTTTAATCTTTCAAAATTTAAAAATTATCATTAATGATTTCGTTAGTTCGTATATTTTCTTTAATGAAATATATCAATCAATTGTGTCAATTAGTTTTACAAATATGTATATTTTTTTGCCCTTTTTTTTTTCTTTTGTAAATTTCCAATCATTACAAAAATTATTATCAATAATCGGTGCGGGGTGTAAAAATATCATCTGTGTGATCCTTGGGTTGCAGGTTCAAAGAGACAGAGCTTCCTGTCGAGCGAGCGTATGTAATCGATCCTATTATTTATTCTCTCCTATTTCATTTGTTTTTTTTACATTTAGATAATACACTCACAAATCTGATTAACACCCCCGCCACAATAATCGGTCGTTGTAAATGAGAGAAACATTGTTTCACATTGTTTTTCTTTCTAACACTAAAATTCCAGGCTCACATCATTTCTTCTCTCCATATATATATATATATATATATATATATATATATATATATAAAAATTAAACGTGCATGAAAATTTTTTAAAAACGTGAAAATTTGATTTTTGCCAGAGTTCGACCGACAATTTACTTTTGACCTTTACTCCCACGTTATGATTCACTATAAACTTTTCATTTTGAACTTTGTACAAAATATAGAATCCATTTTAATTAAAACAAAATGGAAAAAAGAGAAGATCATGGAAGAACTATGGCAATGAGTTTATTTTTCTTGTTTCTTTTTTTTTTTTTCATTTGTTTTTTTTTTTCTTTTTTTTCTTCTTTTTCCGTCTTTTTTACTATTTGTAAGCACATCACTCTATTTTCACTATTATTACGTATTCACATTTTTTCTTCTTCATTATTTATTAATCCCATAAATACCTTGTACAGTAGCAAAAATGCACACAAACCAATACAAAATCTATTTTAACACTGCGACATCGCTTTTTTCTTTTTTTGTTTTTTTTTTCTTTTTTTTTTTTTTTTTTTTTTTAATACATAGACTAGATAAAATAAATCTTACAAATATTTTTATTAACATATCATATTTATGATGCTTGCAATGGTATACCGAGCTATCGAATTGGCAAATGATTAAGTAGTATCGTTAATTAGAGATTAGATAGTTTATTATTAACTAATTAGGTTCGAGAATCTGATGCTGTCGCACGAATTAATAAGTTCCGATAGATTATTAACGGGCAAAATGGAATGAAATTAATAACAAGAAATTTCAAACGCTTGGCTAATTATCGAAAAAGAAATTCAAGGCTAATTTCTTTTTTCTTTTTTTCCTATTTCATAAGATATACGAGCTTTTTCGTCTATAAAAAAAAAAAAAATAAATAAAAAAAAAAAAAAAATAAAAAAATCTATTATCGCGTTCATTAGAATGTCACGCTTGTATGCAGTAATGCATTAAAAATGGAAAAAATTCATAGAAGGAAAGGGTGTGCGCGTATATTTTTACAAGCATGTCGGACAAATAGTGGAACGTTGTAAAATAAATGCGAATTCTTATTTTCAGGATATTTACCGATCAGTACAGGTAAGTCCGGCTACTTACGTAATTTCGATGTCCTGCTTTTACCATTAGAAATAACGAAGGAAAATACACAAGGAGAGGAATAGTTTTTTTTTTTTTCCTAAAAGCGTGCGTCACATCATTTTACATAAAATCGAAGAATTCCAAATGGAACGATCCCTATTTTAAATGGTATACTGAAGAATAACCGGTGGCGATACTATGATATTTACATAGAAAATACGTAAAATTATATACGTATATACGTATACGTGTACGTTATATCTATATACTTAAAAAAAAAAAGAAAAAAAATATATATATTGATATTATTATTAATCATCGATCATTTTTAAAAAAAGGAAAACAATAATGTCGACGATCATTTCGTATGATCGTGAAGTCGCGTAAGCGTCAATTACGATTTCGTTTATCTATCTTTTTCTATGAAGAGGAGAAGAACGTATCGTTGTAGTAGCATAAGAACGAAAGTGCATAGCACGTAAATATTTTTATCTAAAGTGGAGCAAACAAGGAGTCGATGAGCGATTCACATAGAGGGCTCCCTGTTATATACATTTTATATGCTTTTCTTCTCTCTCCATCTGTCGTTGAGAGGATTATCGAGAACACGTTCTAGCAAGTGAATCGAAACTGTGTTCGACGAAACATTGTCGTCGATAAGTTCGAAACTTTGGAAACTATAAAGTGAGATAGACAGAAAGAAATATATATAGAGGTAGAGAGAGAGAGAGGTAGAGAAAGAGAGAGGAGAGAGAGAGAGAGAATGTTTCATTACTTGACTTTTTTATCGCCTAAGTCTAGATACGTAAATGAGTATTAATTAAAAAAACGAGCTACGCAAACAACGATTTGCTCAATTAACGCTCAATCCTCTTAATTACAGCGTTCACATGTCCACACCACAACATAACAAATCCACATATCTACATATATATATATCTGTATATATATATGTTATATGATTTTCGATTGTCACGCGAATAGCATTTTAATAATCTTTTTTCAATTAAAAAATAATTAATAAAGAATTTTGATCTAATAATCTGAATTAAAATCGAATTTTTAAATAACATTAATAATAAGTCTCGATCGTATATATGGATTGCATAGAAGATTAATTTTCTCGTAAAAAAAAAAAAAAGAAAAAAAAAAGAAAAGAGGAAAAAGAAAGAAAGAAGAGAAGAGAAGCGAAGAGAAGAGAAGAGAAGACAAGTATATCATTGCATCAGCTTCGAATTGAGTTAGACGAAACGTATCCAGTGATATGAGTCGTTATATAGTCAGCCAAATGACGATAGGATCGTAAGTAAATATGTGTTGTAGGACGGACGTATGGTACATGTGTTGCGTCATTTGCGATTTCATCTCTCGTTAAATAATTGATGACGAGTTCTCTATGCTATTGCGTTTCTTCTAAGATAGTAGTAAGCACTCACTTTTATAAACTCGTAAAGGGTTAAAAAAGAAAAGAAAAAAGAAAAGAAAAAAGAAAAGAAGAAAAAAAAGGAGCCGATCGAAATTAACTTCGGCGAGTGGCCGTAATTCCCACTAGGGTTTTACACGACACCGAGTTTACTGGCCTGTTGGTATTTTTTTGCGATCAGTAACAAGCGCGTAAACCAACACGAAGCAAATGGTACTTGTAGCGTGACGTCAGCGATCTTAACTCGGCAAATATTTCTTATAAGTAGCTAATTTCGAATCGATCCATTTTCCTAAAGTGCGATATATCTCTATCTATCATTCTTTCTCTCTCTCTCTCTCTCTCTCTCTCTCCCTCCCTCCCCCCTTTCTCCCTTTCTCCCTTTTTATCATTAATAAAGAGTACAACGTTCTTCATAAATGGATAAAAAGTTTTTGATCGGTTTGAATAATGTTCGAATTTTGTGACGTGTCATTTATCATCGACGATTAATAATTAAAATTAATGAATTTTATTAATTTTAATCGAACATATTTTGAACATAGGATTCTTTAATTTCACTAAATTCAATTGAAATATAATACTTCCTTTTCAATGTCTTACGTAAAACTCGTAATACGTACTATATTATACGCATCCCGTTCCTACGTGACGATCGTTACGAACGATCGAGAATATGAAAAGCTGTTAAAGCATTAGGAGTCATTAACGTAGCCAGGATGACCTAATCAAGCAAACTCTTCTATCGTGGAACATCGTTAAAGTTGACCTTTTATTATTTAAGTTCGTTCTCCTACGGATACAGAGACGCATATTTTTTAATGAACGATGCGTTCGAGTGGTTTATTAAAAAATATAAGTACCTACGTACGTATGTATGTACATATACGTCTATGTATAATACATAAAACATAAAGAGTCAGAGAGATTTTTAAGAATTTGAGATTTTTCTTTTTTTTTTCTTTTTTTTTCTTTCCTATCACGATTTTTAACGATCGTGATGATATCTATTTATCTAATCGATTAAACTTCATATCTACGTACACATGTAATATGTTTATATAAGAAACGTGATAAACTTAATTCATTTTACCGATTTCTCTGTTATCCTCACTATTTCTTTCATTATGTATTCTCAGTCCAGTTATATAGTAGCATTAATAAACATTTGTTCGTTTCATTACAATGTCAGAGTCCAACGATATTATTAACATGATACACCGATATTATTATACACACGATATTGTCGCAATCTACAAACGCAATATTTGTATATCTGTATTATTCATGTAATATCTATTCCGAAGAAATAATCACATATTCACGAGAAAACGATCAAATAGTATTAAAAAAAAAAAATAAAAAAATAAAAAATAAATAAATAAAAGAAACAGTTCGCACGTTTCTTTACTTTTTTTTTTTTTTTTTTTTTGCTTTACGTAAGAAAATCGTGATTGCGACAGAAAAAAAAAAAAAGTAAATTAAAACTCTTATATTTCTATCGTCATTGAAATATCTTCGTTCGTTCGTTCGTTCGTTCAAATCAATTATAAAATGAGAAGTTAAGATTAGTTTAACGAGTTCTTCTGCCAAAGCAATGAGAAAAATTGGAATTGATTAGAATAATTAATATCCATAATTTCGTTCGTACGAAGATTCAAAAGAAATTTGGTCAAATTTTTTTTCTCGAGAAAAAGTTCGAGAAATTCATATAATAGTTTTAGCGGTAACTTTTTGAGGCATGAATAATAGTACTCTCTTTCTCTCTCTCTCTCTCTCTCTCTCTCTCTCTTTCTTTCTTTCAATATTCCATTTTCTTCTTTTTTTAATAGTACTCTCTCTCTCTCTCTCTCTCTCTCTCTTTCTTTCTTTCTCTTTCTTTCTCAATATTCCTTTCTCTTCTCTTTTTCCTTCCTCTTTCATTCTTTTGATAATTTTTGAAAAGACACGAATAATATCTACTTTCTGTTTTATTTTTCACGATCAAAAGAGTGGATAAAATGTAAGTGAACGATTCGTTGGGACTTTTTAACGTTTTCGACGTTGTTAATGCATCATACTCATGTAAACTGGCTCATGAATTTTTTGTTAGAGAGAGAAAATTACGGCCGGTTTACTAAGGCGATGACTTGCAAAGGCGCGATCGTTTCAAAGAAAGAAAAAAAAAAAAAAGAAAAGAAAAGAAGAAGGAAAAAAGCAAAACATCGTCGTACGATTGAAACGATGGTAACACGTTTCGATGTTTTTTTCATGAGCTATAACTTAAGATTCCTTACGATTTCCGTGGTGCTTCATTGATCCGTAATAAAAAAGAAAAACAAAAAAAAAAAAAGGAAAAAGAAAAAATCAGAAAGGAAGAAAGAAAAATCCCTTGGAAAAAGTAACATTTTCACTTCGTCGCTTATCGTTAAACTCGTAACACCGAGAGTGAGAGGGAAAGAAAAAAGAAAGAAAAGAAAAGAAGAGAAAAGAAAAGAAACACCAGTCCATTTAATTTTCATAATTCTCTTTGAATTAGCGGGTATGTTTAAACGTCATCAAGAAGATGATGCAAACGTGTTCCCATTACGTTTCCGTTTCATTACATTCGCCAGTTGCATCAATGAATTTTGCTTTGATCGTGTGACAACGTACTAACATATGTTACGTGTCGCGAATAAACGTGTTTGATTGGTCGCCCATAGGAAATGAATAATTTCGGTCGATCGAGGTTGAAACGTAGTAGCCGATTTTCCGATGCGTTAGTGGTTAGTATCTTTCTTCGTTTCCTTTTTCCCTCTCAATGATGAGAAATAGAAAGATGAAGAGAGAGAGAGAGAGAGAGAGAGAGAGAGAGAGAGAGAGAGAGAGGGAAAGAGAGACAAAGATAGAGACATAAAGAGAAGGGGACGACCACTGATGATCATGCAGAAAGGACAGCAAGTGAGTATGAGTAAGAATAAGAGAGAGAGAGAGAGAGAGAGAGAGAGAGAGGAGGCGATGCGCAGTTACAACGCGCATGCTTCCCGCGCAAATCGTGAACCCACATTCTACTCCCCCTTCTCTTTGTCGTCCCTACCCCCACGAGAAATCTCTGCGAAACCAGAACACCCCGGCCAGTATTCGACATCGCGGCAAACACGAGGTATTTGACAACGCTCATCTTATATACGTACGTTTTATCGTGTCTCACTCTTTCTCTCTCTCTCTCTCTCTCTCTTTTTCTCTTTTTCTCTCTCCTGCCTCTCTTTCTTTTTCTCTTTCTCTTTCTCTCTTTTTCACTTTCTCTTTCATTCTTCACCATTTCTTTTACTCCAAAGAAAGTATATTTGTTTGCGTCATTCACTAATCAAAACTCTCATTGTCATACCTTCTACGTTGACACACATACGTATACTTATATCTATTCTTCCGTTTTCTTTTCTCTCTCTCTCTCTCTCTCTCTCTCTCTCTCTCTCTCTCTCTCTCTCTCTCTTTCTCCCCCACTCGATCACACTCGGTCGGTGAACTTAGGCTTATCGCGCGTCGATCGACAATCGGATCGTGCCTTCTTGCTCGTAGCTTTTTTACTTGTGAATATATACATACATACATACATACATACATACATACATACATACATACATACATACTTACATACATACATACATACATACATACATACATACATACATACATACTTACATATATATATATGTATATATATGTATATATCTGAAAACAAGTTTGTTGATTAAAAAATTTTAGAGAGAATCCAAGTTTATTGACAATACTGTCGAAAGCATTTTCGTCACTGTCTATCTATCTGCCTGTTTGTCCGTGTGTGTGTGTGTGTGTGGTGTGTGTGTGGTGTGTGTATACCTACATACGCGTATGTATGTGGACACATATTGGTTTGTGAATATATATATATATATTCACATATATATATATATATATATATATATATATATATAAAAGAGAAAGTCATGAAGGCAATTGTCATTAAAAATTTCAATATTATTTATTACTATTTGCTTATTACTACTCGTACGATTCAATAAGATTTTATCTCGATTCTCGAGGGGCTCTCGTGATTCGTGATAAGTACTTATCGTTCTTGTTTTGTTCGATATTGAGAACGATTTTATGAATTACGCTGTATATCGAGAGAATCGAGAGAAGCTGTTATTTTTCTTTTTTTTCTTTTTTCTTTCTTTTTCTTTCTTTCTTTCATTCAGTCTCACGATACTTAAATACGTTCTCGTTAATCAATTAAATTACGTGAAATGACGAACTTTCTGATAGGAAATGCGAGTGCGAAGTTTTCCCTTTAAAGGATGGAATATCGACTAACTTTAGTCAGTTTATGTTAGTTTCCTTTTCCGACGGACAGTTTCCATCGATACAAAAATCGGTCGTTCGAACGACTTTAGCACGCTTGTGTTACACTGACAGGCTAAGCACTATGGCAAATGAGGAACACAACGTCCTATCTTTTGTCGAAGGGACTAGTAAAATCGATGGAGGGACTCGTCTATAACGAAGCAAAATTGTTCACTTCGATTCACTTTAAACGGATTGACTAGTTGAATATTGGGTTCGATGATAAAGTCTCCCTTCACCCTCTCTTCTTCTCCCTCCCTTTCTTCCCTCCCTTCACCCTTTTCAATAAATATACCATGAATAGTCTCTTCTTATGTAATTAAATTTCGTTTAATATAAAGGCAATGATTTTACCTTTATTATATTTCTTTTCGTATAATATTGTTACTTAACATTTCAATTTATTTCACACAAAAGTTTCGCTATATTTTTATATTTTTTTCATTCAACGAATTGAAGGGTTAATTCCCCTTTAGGGAAAAGGCTGGCGATCAGATAGGAGATCGAAGTTTTATCGATAAGGGAGAATAGAATAGAGACAATTCGATAACAGGAACATTTCATTTTCGAAGACTGTCGTCGATATTACATTTTCTTTTTTATCTTCTTGCTAACGAAAGTCCATTCGAAAAGTCGTTTATTTTGAAGAACAGTTATATATACGTATACATGTGTGTCTGTGAGTATGTGTGTGTGTGTGTGTGTGTATGTGTGTGTATCGCGTATATATATATATATATGTATATGTATATGCAACAAAAATGACGTACGTATATACGATAAATATGTTGTTGTTACAATTATAATATCGGAAGGATATTTTAAAATTAAATTAATAAAACAACGCTCGGTATTCGTAATATAGAGATATTATAGATTCCATTATAATGATCACGAATTGATTATACTTTGTGAAATTCGAAATACTTCTCGCATTTGTATTCTCCTGATGATTTTTACTTGAAGTTGAAGGATTCATTTAAATAGATTCTCGTAGAAACTTTGTTTTACACAGTGAAACAAGCTTTCTATGTTAATTTCGTGATGTTTTTCTTATATATATATATATATATATATATATATATATATATATATATATATATCTTTACTTCGTGTCGAAGTATCTTTTCATATATACGACTTCCTTATCAATGAACTCATTACACCACGAGAACTTTAACTCGCGATCGGATTTCCTTATCGATGACGTTAGTGACATCTTATCGGTGATGTTCTCGGTGTAAACTCGTTTATGACTATCATTGAAATGAGCAAATCATGCATTTGTTTACTTTATATCTTTCACGAAAAGACGAAAAAAATTAAAATTTGATTGACAAACATTCATTATTATTTTACTGACTTTGTAAATCGATGATGAAAGAGGTAAAGCTTATAAATTTAGCTTGGTCTACTCTGATCGAGCTTCTTTCGAAGCTTTAGGTGGTTAGGTTTAGGTGGTAGAAAACGTTCACTCGAGAATCGTAAGTGCTAAACATAGGTTGGTTTACATAACACAAGCACAAGTTTCGAATTATATTTCAGAGAGAGGAAAAAAAAAGAAAAAAAAAAAAGAAAAGAAACGAAAAGGAAGGAAAAAGGGATGGTAGGAATGCCGCTCGTATTTTCAGTTATTTCACCTCTCTTGTTTTAATTTTGTTTCCTTCGTTTTTTTCGTCTTTTCTATTTTACTTTTTTTTTTTCTGTTCTTTTTTTTATTTCTTTCTCATCGTACGCCGAAAACTGTTCGATCAGTGATCTAACGGGTATTAGTAAGTAGAGGGATTTAAATATTGATCTCATTTACTGACGATGTTCTTAAAGATTATTTTAAGTTAGTTTTTTTTTCATTAATTCTTTTGAAAAGGTCAGATGATGAAAAATGAGAAATAAAATGAGAGAGACAGTAATTTCTTTCGCGAACGTGAGAAATTCTTCGTGTATTACGTCATCTTCTTCTAACGTCACAAACCCTAGAATACAATCATAAAAGGTCGATCGAGTAACCAGTTTACTTACGACGTACTATTTTTCCACTCGTAAAGATATCATCCGTCCATCTCTCTCTCTCTCTCTCTCTCTCTCTCTCTCTCTCTCTCTCTCTCTCTCTCTCTCTCTCTCTCTCTCTCTCTCTCTCTCTCTCTCTCTCTCTCTCTCTCTCTCTCTCTCTCTCTCTCTCTCTCTCTCTCTCTCTCTCTCTCTCTCTCTCTCTCTCTCTCTCTCTCTCTCTCTCTCTCTCTCTCTCTCTCTCTCTCTCTCTCTCTCTCTCTCTCTCTCTCTCTCTCTCTCTCTCTCTCTCTCTCTCTCTCTCTCTCTCTCTCTCTCTCTCTCTCTCTCTCTCTCTCTCTCTCTCTCTCTCTCTCTCTCTCTCTCTCTCTCTCTCTCTCTCTCTCTCTCTCTCTCTCTCTCTCTCTCTCTCTCTCTCTCTCTCTCTCTCTCTCTCTCTCTCTCTCTCTCTCTCTCTCTCTCTCTCTCTCTCTCTCTCTCTTTCTCTCTCTCTCTCTCTCTCTCTCTCTCTCTCTCTCTCTCTCTCTCTCTCTCTCTCTTTCTCTCTCTCTCTTTCACACACTCTCTCTTTCTCGCTCTCTCTCTCTCTTTCTCCTTTGTTTTCTTTTAATTCTTTTTCCCCCATTTCATCGTATTATATAAATTCTTACCATAATCGATTTTTCTTCTTCTCTTCCGTTATCATAAACGAATTTTCATTACGATTTGTTTCGTCTTAGTTATTCGAAAAATGAAAAGAACGGATCGCGTTATATTTTTAACCAGAAATAATTTTCACATCGCGTGCATAGTACCGACGGTCAATAAATAATAGAAGAGATTCCATCTATTTCGCACTATTCTATTCATATATGAGAAAAATATGATTCGGTGTCATATATTTTTATATTTTTATATTTTTACATGTACCCTATGTATGGTATATATCATATCCAAGAATGCAATACCATTTTAACAACGTGAAATTGATGATACATCTATGTTCTGCATTTTATTAAAAAAAAAAAAGAAAAAGAAAAACACAGAAAAAAAAGGAAAATTAAAAGTAGAAAAAAAGAAAAACAAGACGATATTAACGAGATCGCGTTATCAATCACTAGTTATGAGTATATATATTCATGTCGATAGAAACTATAATGTATACATGTTTTCAAATGACATCTTTTTTGCTCACTTGTTTTCCTTGAGTAACTAATTAATTGACGATAGAATGAGAGAGATAGATAGATAGATAGTTAGATAGATAGGTAGAGAGAGAGAGAGAGAGAGAGAGAGAGAGAGAGATGTTATCTCAGATATCTTAGTATTTATCACAAATAAAAAAAATTCTTACCTGTATTGCGATTCTAACATTTTATTTCTCTCTTTCTCTCTCTCTTTCTCTCTCTCTCTCTCTTTCTCTCTCTCTCTCTCTTTCTCGGACAGTACAGCGATTTTCTTTGTGAAGGACGTCATAAAAATAGCGTCCTCGTGACTCTTCAGTTCAAAGTACGGAGAGAACAAAATATTTCATTTTCTTTATTCCTTTCGCTCATTCATACGTTCAACTCTTATCTAACCTAAACTCGTTTCCTTGCTCGTAAAATACAATGAAAATATTTCGATCATTTTTATTATATAATGTATTCGATTTAAACTCATTCCATTTTTCGAACTTTCCTTCGTACAAAGTTAAAAATATATTCTAACATATAAAATATCATCGTGGATACTTTCTTCTATTTATTTATTTATTTATTTATTTGTTTATTTATTTATTTATTTATTTAAAATCTTTTTTTTTTTGTTAATGTCCTTCGTCGTTTAACAGAAATGAATTAACAAAAATATATTCTGTTTTGAAAATGTGTTCCATTGTTCCACGTCTGATAGTTGATTAGAACAAACGACAAGTGAATCGATAATAACAATATTTTTTTTTCCTACGACTATCCATCTTACGATTAATATTTATTTCGAATGCAATTTTTCTCTTTAATTTTACAAAACGCTAGACAATTTTTCATTTATGATAAAATATTAAAAGAATTTCACGATATTTCATTCTTTGTCCATTTCTCTGTATCTATCTCTGTCTTTCTCCTATTTTTCTTTTTACATAGAGCAACGAGAGCTTTGGGAAAAGAGATTTAGCTTCGAGTCTCGAATCGATCAAATAATTTCGAACGCGCAATATATCGGAGCTTACAAAGCTGGGTCAAAGTTAGTAAAAGAAGAAGCCGGTAATACCTATGTCTACGTTTGTGAGAGAGAAAGAAAGAGAGAGAGAGAGATAGAGAAAGTAATATTAGTTCGATACCAGTTAACGCTACATTTTCACTTCTAAACGGGAACTTTTCGCTTACTTTTGGATTTAACGTCTTACTTACGATATCGAAGAAAATCATTAGAATGATTAAATCAGAGAAGAAACTTTGATCGACGTCAAACGCACGTATACGTTTATTTTATTAGATGTTTCGAAATTTTCTATCGATGACATTCACTACTTTTATCTCTCTCTCTCTCTCTCTCTCTCTCTGTCTGTCTTTATCTCTGTCCTTTTTTTCTTTTTTTTCTTCTTCCTTGTATCCTCATTCACGTTTTCAAATCCTCAGAGGAAACTTTGTCACGTAAGAACGTTAGGTATGCACGTGTACCATGAAAATCTTCAAAAAGGAACTGTCGTTTTTACGTTAAAAAGGTGTCCTTATTACTTTTTATCCTTATCTCTTCGTCTATTCTTTTTGTCTTTTTACGACGTAAAACGTGATTTAGGTTCAATATAAAATTCGAAATCGATATAACGAGCGCAATATACTTGAAACGTTTCTAAATTTATCGCTAAGGATAACTCCATTGGAGTTTGGACTATTTCAGTGTCACGTAGAAATGCATCCTCGTGTCAACTACAACTTTATTCGAATTGGTACAATAGATCCCCATCGATCTTGATCGAAATTTATAAGATTTATATTTTCGATAAAGTCATTTGCTTTTTATGTTTCATTCTCTCTCTTTCTTTCTTTCTTTCTCTCTCTAGTATGCGGCATATATATATATATATATATATATATAGTTCTTTTTATATATTATTTTTACATTTGTCCTTCCTTCTCTCTTCTTCAATAGAAAAACAATAGAATGGAGTTCGAGTTTCCAAGAAACGAATGTTCGCACACAAGAAAAAGTTTCATTGGTCATTAACGATCATATTCCTTTTATCAAAAGAACAACCTTCGCAATTGGATGTTGTGTAGTTTCTTTGAAAATTTTATAGAAAACTTATGAGAGAATCCTCGTTTGATGTATTTTTTATTAAGAAGCTTTAAAAAGAACAAGCATCTTGACTTTACGCGTAATCCTATTGGTCAAATAAGGAAGAGTTCTTCATTTGGAAGCTTTAGTAATTAAATAACAAACGTGATATAATCTCTAAATGATACTTAATCCTTAGAAGAGAGTAATATCTTCTTCCTATCATTAATATATAATCCTTGAATTATATTTCTCGTTAAGCTCTCTTTCAATATATTGTACTAGAATGAATGGAGATTGAGAACCCGACGTTATCTCCAACGTTATCTTCGACGTTATCTTCTACGTTAGTTCTATAGAATCGATATTCGTTAAAAATTGTAAAAGCAAATTGGTAAACGTTTAGGATTTCTCCCATTTTACTTGTTCACTCTTGAAATCTTTCATTCGTCTATCGATTTATCTTTGTCTCGTTTACGTTCCTCGAACACGGAACGCGGAAGCAAGAGGTCCAATTTTATCATTGCCATTGCGTTTAAGTTTCAAGATGAAGAGATTGTCGAGCCAACCCGAGTAGTATCCCGGGGCCCAGTCTAATTAGTTTCATTTGGATAAGTTGGTACTTGTCCCAGTTTAGAGTGGTATGCGACATATGAGAGAAAGAGAGAGAGAGAGAGACAAAGAGGGAGTGAGATCACGAGAAAATTGTGCTACGTAGTTTCTCATTTCCTACGTATTTTCAATGTCGGACTCTTACGACATAGTCTCATCGGATTTGTTATGCGAAATACGAAGAATAAGACGAATAAAGAATTTTCATACAATAATTATCAAAATCGATTGAATGTATATAGACATGCATACACACACACACACACACACACACTAGTATATAGATATTCGATCGGTATAGATATATCATAGTCACACATTCAACAGTTTCGCGTCGCATTTACGTTCTTCCTTATAAAGATATCTCATCGTTCGTAGTCATTTCCTTTGCACCCACGCTCCTTTGTAATCGTCACGATCTATCGTGATTGTGATCTTCTTGTCGCGAGCGATTATGATAGTGGAACGAACAAGCGAGAGTTTGCTTAGTTCGCCTTTTGATTCAAAGGACAAGTTAGTATTATCTAATAGGGTAGAGCCTTGTACGTAAATCGCATCGTCCTGCTGCATGGTAACCACATTTGTGCATTTCGTTACCCGAGAGAAATTCAACTCGACGAGTCGGAATAAAACGATAAATGTGAAGTCGACCATAATCATCGTGAAAACACGCTCGCCCTTTCCCCTTTATCCCTTTTTTCTTTTTAATTTTTTCTTTTTTTATTTCATTAAAACGACTTTGTAGTGTTTAACGAAAAGTGAAGACTTTCGAGGAACCATCGTGCGTGATCATCGTTAATAAAGGACAAAGTACATACGTACACACATACACACACACACACATATGTATATATATATATGTATATATGTATATATACATATATTAATAAAATTGACGAACATACAATACACGCGTACGCAGAGAAAGAAGAAAGAAAATGAAATAATCTCCCTTGAATCGGAAAAGTGCCGATCGATAAGAAAAACCTTCACCTATAATCTCTATCGATTATATACCGTTCTTTTCTTTCTCTTTTATTAAAATAAAAGAAAAAGAAGAAGAAGAAGAAAAAAGAAAGAAAGAAAAAGAAAAATCGATAGGATGATTATCGAAAGTTAAAATTCATTATTGAATAGAACGATCGATAAGGAAAGAAAAATGAAAGAAGAGGAAAAAGAGAGGAAACGAAGGATGTTGTTGCACGTTGATCGTTGGTAATGGAAGAACTGGAAGAGCATAAGGAAAATTTTGTTCCAACGAAGAAGAAGAAGAGAAAGAGGAAGAAGAAGAGGAAATAGAATAGAGAAAGGAAATAAGTTCAATAAGTTTCGGCCTAAAGATGTCCGGTTCAAGTGGCGGCCTGATCGATTTCCCGGCTAGTACGGGGGGAGGCTTGAAGAGATGTGGGGGTGGCATGAGTTCGCCATCCTTGGGGGCGGGAATCGCAGTTGGTGGCGTAGTTGGCGGTGGCCTACCGAGGACCTTGTCGACCTCGGCCCTTAGAGTTCGACCGCAAAGGAGAGCACTATTTTGGGAACAGTGTTTCGAGACAGCCTCCAAAAGGGACTTGTAAGTCGTTAAAAACAACGCTCGAATTTACTCGATTGACGTTTTTTTCTTTTTTTTTCTTTTTTTCCTTTTTTTCTTTCTTTCTTTCTTCTTCTTCTTCTTCCTTCTTTTATCTTTCTTCGATTTATTTTTCTTCTTCATCTTGGATATTTGTCAACGTTATTTTAAGGAGAATAGAAAAATAATAATATCGTAGGATTTGATTGATTTCATAAATTATAATGGGATGTATCGGGTTATTATAAAAATAAATAGGATAAGATGTTCAGTGTTGTTTAACGTATAATATATTAATTATATTATATACACAAATTCGTTTAACTATTTTCGATCGGACTATACCGACTTCAATTTACTCGGCTCACATAGTCGTTTATTATTTAAAATTAAATTTTGGCGTGATTTAATTACCGTACTGTTTTTGCTCTATTAAATTCTCAAGGTCTAATACTCTCGAAGCCTGTTTTCTCAATTCTCTAGATCTCTTTGACAAGAATTTCGTCTATGTATCTCGTGGCATTATTTCAAGAGGAGAACTTTCGAGGAAAGTTCTCGCCAAATTGTAGATACTTAGTCGTTCGTTAGTGTTTCTGTTTCTTCGAGGAAAACGTCGAACGCGATTTTTCGCGGTACGTGAAACTACGTGCACAAATTTACGTAATAGATCATTCTCTTTCTATCTGTCTCTCTCTCTCTCTCTCTCTCTCTCTCTCTCTCTCTCTCTCTCTCTCTCTCGATTATCCCTTTTGGAGTACAGCCAGATGTTGGTACCGTGCTTTTCGCTTACGAAACGAATTATGTTGGCGTTACCTTTTCTAGAAGCCCTAGCATGTTAAACGAGTCGTTCAGTGTGTGTGTGTGTGTATGTGTATGTGTGTGTGTGTGTGTATGTGTATGTGTGTGTGTATTGCTTGGTTCTCGAACAGGAATAAACAAGATCGCTGGGCATTAGATCAACGATGAATGGAAGCTAATGAGAGCAGAACTCGACGAAAAGATAGATAGATAGATAGATAGGTAGATATATAGATAGATAGATAGATAGATAGATGGATACTAAATATATACATATGTATATATATATATATATATATATATATATATATATATGTATATCTATACGTAGATTCAAACTTGCAAGCGAATATACCAAGGTTTTTTTTTTCTTTTCTTTTTTGAAAAGAATGAAGAAAAATTGAACGTTAAAGCGTATATATCGAAGAATTATTATAGCTATAGCAAGTAACGACATTTTGTAGTTTTTAACCATTTGTTCTTCGAGCGAAGCTTTTTAATACTGTTTTCCTTAATTTCACGGTATTAACGTTTGCAGGATAACTCCAACCATTCGTTTCTTTATGCGGATCAAAAGCTTATATACGTTTATATATGCTTAAAAGCTTATAAAGTGTTACTTATACTTCTAATAGAATTTATAAGTTACTCGATTTATTTTATCTTTTGGTCTATATAGGCATGAATATATGCGTTTCCGATTTTTTCAAATTTATATCGATATAGAACATGAATATAGACGTTTCCGAATTTTCCAATTTTATAAAGATCGTTCGCGTCAATATTTTTTCCATTTCCATGTAAAACTATGTAAAATATTTCGAGATTTTTATACGTATCGTTCTTTTTTGTTCCTTTTCTCTTTTCTCTTTTCTCTTTTTCCTTTTTTCTTTTTTCTTTTTTTTTTCAGATTCATAGATACTTCGAGATACGTATGTAAAATTACGATCGAAATATTTCCCCGTTTGTCTTATCGACAGGACAAGACAATCGTTCTTATCAGAAATTTATTTTTCACACTTGGTATACTTAAATTCGACAGTATAACTGGTCGTTCTATGAAAGATTCATGCTTGCCTAGCGTTCGAAGTACCGAACTTTCTTCGGAGTATGCAATTTTGTACTACGTGAGAATTTAAAAGGAGCTTAAAAGAAATCGAGTATGAACGTGGTCGAAATATAGATATCTTCTTTCTTGATACTTCTTTTTCAAATATAAAACTGAATATTCACGGCGTCACGTAATCCTCTATATTTCACTCTTTCTTTATCTCTCTCTCTCCCTCTCTCTCTCTCTCTCTCTCTGTTTTTCTCTCCATCTCTTTCGAATAAATAGAAACTCCTTTCTACGACTTGCAAGTTTTCATCCGTTTCTTTTGTGATTATTAAAGAAGGATATCCGATCGAGTATTAAAGCGAGCAATTTCTTATAAACACTCGTTTGCTGCTTGCTAGCATTCCGTATTATTATTTTTTTCTTTTTCTTTTTCTTTTTTCTTTTTTATCATTCGTTGATTATCAATCGGGAAAATTTTTTACAACTAGGAAAAATATTGGTTTACTTTTCAAATTTTATTTATATGTTTCTTTATTTTTATGTTCATTTATATGTTTATTTTATTTTCTTGCTACTTTTTCACTTTTTTTCTTTTACTTTTTTTTCTTTTTTTTCTTTTTTTTCTTTTTTTTTTTTCTTTTTTTTTTTTTTTTACTTTTTTTGTAAATTCATCTTTTCACGTCGACAACAGTTATGGCCTCAATAGCAAGAAATATAATCGATTAGGTTTAAAATCGATTATAGGTATTCCAAGAGTATGTCTATATCGAGGTGGTAAATATAAATTTCGCGTCGAAGATACGGAGGAATTTAATAATTGAAAGGAATGTTGAAAATCCATTAAAATTCTTGATTCAAGTAAGTGTGAAAAGTTAAAGTCGAGCGGAATAGTGAACAAATCGTTTAACGTCATTTAAGCTCACTTAATTCGTTCCAATTTTTATCCTGAAAGGAAGACACTCTTTGTAATTTCGTTCTCTCTCTCTCTCTCTTTCTCTCTCTCTCTTTGTTTTCTTTCTCTATATCAAATTATAATAGACGTTAACAGCGAACCTTTCACCAAGATATCCGAAATTTAGGAAGATGTTAAATGAAAGAATAATGATTAGCGGAAGGAAGAGAAGAAAATTTATCATCATTTTCGATCCGTTTTGGAAAATAGCAAAATGAGGAAGCAAAGATGAGAAGAAAAAAAGTAAAGAGAAGATTGATAGATGAACTTGTAAAAAGAGAGAGAGAGAGAGAGAGAGAGAGAGCAAGAAAGAGAGAGAGAGAGCAAGAAAGAGAGAGAGAGAGAGAGAATTAGATGCTATATACGAAAAGCTTATACATTTTGTTCGAGCTTGGCCTTTAGTTTACGAGGTGACCTAGTTGGGACTGCTAGTACTCTTTCTCTTTCTCTCTCTCTCTCTCTCTTTCTCTACCTTCCTTTCCCTCGTATGGATGCATACTTGCAGCTGTATATCGCTCCCCTTCCAGCCCCTTCATTTCCCCCCTACTCCTCTTTTCTGTAGAAGTTAGAGGTGTGCCATATTGATCGAGGAAACTAACTATTACGGCAACCACTTGCTACCGTGTCGGATATGAAAGAAAGCATTCAATGGGACGTCACAGTTTAAGTAGACGCAAGAAGGACATAGGAGATAGGAGAATAGCTCACTTTGATCAAAGAGAGATAGACAATTTGTCGTTTGGCTGAACGAATGACCTCTCAGTCTCTATTTGAGATTTTCTCTTACTCGTTTTTCAAAATCGTTATTTATGTATATATATATATATATATATATATATATATATATATATATATATATGTATATATATGTATATATTTTTTTATTCGTCAATCTGTTAGGCAGAATTGAGAATGATGAATTTATTTGATTTAATTATAAAGAAAATGTATATTATTAACTCTCCGTCGAGAATGTCGAGTCGAATTTATTCGATTTAGTAGAAATTATTTATATAATATAATAATGAAAAAAATTTTATATCCCTCTCTTTCTCTCTCTCTCTCTCTCTCTTAATGTATCTTTAGTAATAAAGGAAACCATATTCGAGTAAGTATTATAGTTTCTTTAACGACTCTACAAAGTTAGATAGTGACTAACATAAGATAGAGTTGGAAGAAATACGAAAACTCTATGCTTCTGAAACATCCTCGTTAAAATGCATTTCGAAGCGTCGTAAAGATATAAAAGAGAGTGATACGGTACCACTTTCGTCGCAATTATTATCTCTGTATTGATTTTTTCTCTTCTTTTTTTACACATACACACACATCCACATATATATATATATATATATATATATATATTTTTTTTTTACACGTCGAGCAGTTACATCCTACGCACGTTTCTGTTTCTATGCGACGAGAAACTTGCCAATTATAAACGTAAACTATAACGAGAGGGAAAGCCACACAATGTCCGCTGGTAATTCTGAACGCATAGCCAATTAGCGAGAACGAACTAATTAATTAATCAGTATATTATATGTGCGCCGACAGATATGATTTCAAAATCTGATTTAATATGATCTAGAGAACGATTTGATAGTTGATAAAATACGTGTTTTCTCTCATTTTCTCTCTCTCTCTCTCTCTCTCTCTTTCTCTTTCCCTGTTACACGACCTATGACCTTTTAAGTATTTTCCTAAATAGAGTAGGAAAATGTTAGATTTCAATATGTCGCCATGTCGTGTTCATTCAAGGAATATTCATTTAATTAATTTCATTATTAGAACGAATTAGAGAACGTTACAAAAGTTTAGTATCTTTGACGGAATTAATAAACGAGAATTATCAAAACACAATATATCGGTATTGAGATCTCGTATAGTAGAATTTGTATGTTTTTCTTTTTTTTTTTTTTCTTTTTTCGTTGTGTAAAATATAAGATAGTAACAGTGAAATAGAAATAGATGCGGCGATATTTCTTTCTTCGCGTTCTTTTGTATAAATAATTAATAAGAATCAAGCAACGTTCTTAGAATGGACAACCTACGTTGTTTATGCACGAGAGAGTTAATCGAATAACAACTTGTCAACGTTAGTGTCGCTTTGGACTTTCTCGAGGTCATAGTTTCTCTTTTCTGTGGCTACGCGGATTAGATTTGTAAGATATTAAAATGAAATGAAACGAAGGATATTTAAGAAAAAAAAAAAAATAAAAAAAAAAAAAAAGGAAAAAGGAAAAAAGAAAAGACGTGAAACCGTGTCCTTCTATGATTTCTCTATTTAAATTGAGAATAATTTTCACTTTTAATATCTGACTTCATGCATTTTCTCGGAATGGAGAAGAAAAATCATTTTTTATAACAAAAAACAGAAAAAGAAGGAAGAAAAAATGAGAGGTAATAAAAAGAAAAGAAAGATATTAATAAAGAAAAGAAAGTTGACCTTTGCTATCGAAAAGGTTCTTTATAAGATATTACATATATCGTTCCATCCGATCCGTATCACATTTATTCATGACCGAGAAGGGAAATTAACTGGAAAAATCGTGTTTTCAGGTCTGATGTTTTCAATGCATTATACGGACGACGATTAGCCTGACTTGTTTAGAATAATAACGCGATCTATTCGACTCCACTGCTCCCCTTTAAGGTGCCAATCTGTTATGCTGATGTTTAAATTTAACTCGAACTTTCTGCGTTTCATTTTAAGCATACAAAACATATATTTTCGCTATTCTAAATACATACGTTAAATTTATGAATGAAATTTGAATTTTACGCTAATAGAAGATAGCCACGCGTTTCTCGTCAACAATTTCAATTTATAATCCCGAAACGTTTATTTCAACAATCTTTCGAAACGAAATAGATGGTACGTATACAGACACATTAACATTAACACACACACACACACACATATATATATATATGTTTCTTCTTTTTAAACGATATTTTGCGTTTTGATTCGACAGAATTGAATTGATGTTTCGAATTGAAAAATCTCGTCCATAATGGGGAAGAGAGTTGTGAAATTCAACGTGTACATCGTTGTTAAATTCTCGTCGTTAAATTCATGAAATGAAAAAGTCACAAAGGGAAGTAATGTCCATTAGATAATTAAATGTTTTACCTCAAACAAAAAAATCTATACAACTACGTTGGATTTTCTCTGATGGTCATTAGAATAAAAGCTATCGAGAAGTTGATCGAGAGGTGCAAATTAAAAAAAAAAAATGAAAAAAAAAAGGAAAAAGAATAGAAAGAGAGAGGAAAAGAGAGAGAAAGAGAGAAAAAAAGAGAGAGAGAAAGAGAAACGATAATGAAAATAGTTAAATTTAAATCTAGAAGAACATAAATGGATACGATTGTCTTTGTCGTGTCGTTGATATGTAACATTGAAGGATTTAATTTTATTCGAAATGTTATAAACGTAAAAGAGAGAAATCAATGTGATGTAAGTACATTGAATTACTATGAAACATTCCGAGGATCTCTTTTAAACGCTTTGGCGGGAATAGCTTTGAGCTATATCGAGAAAAGAAGATACTTATAGTCATCATGATCGTTCCTCCTCTCGACCATAGATGCCGACACTTATGCCTCCGTATAATCGCTCTCTTGTTGAATTGATATATATATATATATATATATGTGTGTGTGTGTGTGTGCCTTCAAAGTGTACAACAAAACGTTTTTTTATTTTTAAATATGTTGAAATGTAAAATGATGTGACGCAATTCGACAGATCGATCGTTTATTATTATAAAAAAAAAAAAAAAAAAAAAAAAGACATTCAGTAACAATGACATCATGCAAATCTCCTTGTCGCGATTTTTAAATCGACTGCGATATATGAATGAAAGAAATGGAAGAATGCAAAAAAAAGAAAAAAGTAAAAAAGAAAAAAAAACAGATGAAAGAACGTGTATAGAAAAGGAGAAGTACTCGCTGACGCACGTTTGCATCCCATAAAACGTAATTCTTTTGTTACGATAATAAAAAAAAAAAAATAATAATAATAATAATAATAAGAATAATAATAATAAGAATAATAATAATAATAAAAAAGACGGGCGAGGTCACGCTTGCATGTGTTCCATTCGTAGATTTGTATCCCCTTTTCGAAAAGGATGTAGATAGACAGTTTTTCGATGATCGACGATCACGCTCTCAAGCGATACGTTGTCATTCGAGACATAGATATGTATGTAATTCTTTTAACGATTAAGAGAATGAGAATTTCTTTTTCATTTTACAGTCATGGAGAGGATCTCATCGTTACGCCGTTCGCGCAGATACTCGCTTCTCTTCGTGCGGTTCGGAACAATTTCTTGTCGCTCACGAATGTCCCGACCAACAAGTGAGTATACCCTTTTTTGTTTTTTTTTTTTTTGTGTTTATGTTCCTTTTTTTTCTTTTTTTTTTGTTTTGTTTTCATCCATCGAAAATTGATGCATTTATCGATACGTTTTCTTAACGAGATAGAAATTAAAAAAAAAAAAAAAAAAAAAAAAGAAAACGTTCGAAAAAAAGAGAGATGAAAAATGAAAGAGTATGAAAGTGCATCGAGGAAGGATGGTAATGAAGTATAAAAAAGAAAAGAAAAAAAAAAAAATTTTTCAAAAAAGAAGAAAAATAAAAAAAAATTATTTTTTATAGATCACGAAGGAGTAGCGGGGCGCAGGGTAGCAGTACGCCACAGCCACGGATCCTGGCACCCGGAGGTAAATATCGATTTATATATTTTACAACGTCTATTCGAGAAACAAGAAAAACGAGATAGAACTTCTTGTTTCTTGTTTTGAAAGAGAAATACCTTTGAGAATATTTTCGAATGATTGGTTGTACGATAATCCAAAAATACATTTTACGATTTACATAAACAAATCGTTGTTTAATTTATTCTAAATATGAATAATATTTACTAAGAGAATTAGAGAAAGATAGATTAACAGAAGATCATGAAATTTTCTTTGCATTACGTTTCTAACGTTCGCCTTAAGCAATTTTTGCATCCTCCGATATTTAAGTTTATTATCAGGATTTATACATTTAAGTCGGACGTATTGTACGTATTAAGATCAAACGTACATACATACATACATATATATGTACAATGCGTGCTCTGAATCGAAAAATATCGAATAATATTCTTTTGTAAATTCGACCATTTTTTATTTAACAATGAAACGTACGAACTTTATTATTTCGTTTTTTCTATTTGAACTTTTTAGAGGAGCCCTACATAAAACTTGCCGTGGAAACGATGGAAGAATTGGATTGGTGTTTGGACCAGCTGGAAACTATTCAGACTCATCGGTCCGTGTCCGATATGGCCTCCCTTAAGGTACGTACACGTTCTAAGCTTTTAAGGATTACTTTCCTCTTTTAAACAACATTTACAAATACGTATAGAAATATATATATATACGTATATACGTGTTTTTATATATATATACGTATATACGTGTTCTTGTACATATATTACATATATATATTGAAAAATTCTAATAAAAAGTTTGAAAAGATAGTCAATTTCTTTAATAAATGAAGGATAATCGTTTATCAAGGACATTGTAAGAATATTCATGAAAAATGATGAAATTACTCGTACGAGTTTCACATTCGAACGACGAGTTCGCATATATATATATAAACCCGATTATATGTAAATGCTCATAAATATATTACCTAATCATCAAAATCGTAGCCATTTTCAAACGCAAGAAGATTGTTGAAGTATTATATCCGACGGTACACTTCCTTTACTTTCTTTAATTATCTATTATATTTTTATTTTTCTTTCTAATCAATTTTTATCATTTTAGAAAAAAATTTCCTTTATCCACATATTGCCTATACTTAGACGAGGATTACAAATTTTACATCATAATGTTTTATGATAAACTACTTTGTACGTCGGGATATTTCAATAGAATTTCTTGAGGATCCTACCATCAACTATAAACTCGAGAGAAAATCTCTAAATTATCCTGGGAAAACAATAGTTAATTTTCTTGTCCTCCAACGTGTAATAATTTCCGGATAATCCCTTAACGAACTTGTAACGGCGGAAGGGGAACAAAAGTGAGAGCTTTTGTCATAATGACACGATATGATAAAATGTCCAAAGTATGCAAGATAAATAGTGAAATATTTTTTAATTATATATTGTTATGATAAATACTTTTCTGTATTTTTTCTTAATTCCCCAATGATATTGTATGATACTTGTTGAAAGGAAAACTTTTTACATTATTTAAAGGAAAAAGTTCAAATGACTTGGTAGTTTAGTAGAAATGAAAAATTTTTAATTTCATCTTTCCAATTCTCTATCTCTTTCTCTCTCTCTCTCTCTCTCTCTCTCTCTCTCTCTCTCTCTCTCTCTCTCTCTCTCTCTCTCTATCTATCTCTCTCTCTCACACTCACTCTATTTCAGTAAGACTCAACCGATAAAGATTTTAATTTAAATTCAACCAAGAAGGTCCCGTTAAATAAGCAAAAAGATAAGAGTTATGTATCAAGTATCATAAATATAAATCAATATATAATTAAATGATCTCGTTCGAAAAAAAGAAGAGAAGTTTCAAGTTGCTTATTACGTTTGATCGTCTTAATTTGATCGCGAACATGAAAGAATCTCTCGTTCTACTTTTTTAAAAGTTTTGCTTCTTTCTTTCTTATTCTCTCTCTCTTTTTTTTCTCTCTTTCTCTCTCTCTCTCGCTTTCTATCTCATTCTCTCTCAATTTCTTGAAAAGATGCATTTTTCTTTGTTTATCTATCGCTTTCATCAAAATATTGAATGTTCTTACCTTGCCACAAAGTTGTTTACAAAAAGAGAAGAAAGAGTTACGTTGATACGGAAATAAGCCGTCCCTCGTTTATGTTGCCATTTTCCTTTGACATTTCCACCCACGTTCGTTGTCGAGTACATCATTAAAAGATTGGGAAAGGAGTAGGGGGAAAAAAAAAATAAGAGGTAAAGGATATTTTCTTTTTTTTCTTTTTTTTTTTCTTTTTTTTTTTTTTTTGCAATTTATTTTCAACGTATTAGCGAACAGTAAATGTGCCTGATCATTATAATTAGCACATACAAGTATTTGCGTTCTATTGTCTCTTTGAGAAACGTTCGTCGATATTATTATATTTTTTATTATGCGCATATGCAAGTCGATAACTCAATTTACGCAAATCATCCGGTACAAGAAGAAAGCAGATTCGATTCCATTTAAAGCGCGGCACCTTTTTTGATCACGTTTTCATCATTGTGCATATTCGGATGATATTATAAAAATGTTTACGCACGAGACAGTTTAATTACGTCACGTAACACCAACGGACTTTCCTATATGCACGAGACTAACGTCATTGAACGATCGAGAGACCGAGTCACGTTCGTCGAATCGTTTTTGAAAGGAAAAATATATGTATTTATATATGTACGCGTAGGTAGTTGGTAATGCGATTAGAAAGGCGAAAAGTTCGATTATTCTGTAACAATCGGCTTTGTTAAGCCGATCTTCTATGTATTTATTTAAATTGGATTCTATACTTTTACTTTCTTCTAATGTATATTTTAAATATTAATTAAATAAAGTCCAACGTATTTCGTCGTATATATATATATATATATATATATATATATATATATTTTTGTTTTGTTTTCACGATAGTTAATTAAATGTATTTGATATCGTTAATACTTACGACACTTATTTCATCACGTAAAATATCATTTGAATTTCAAACGACGTTACGTTTATATCGATAACAAGATATGCGTCTTATATTCATCATCGTAGACATGTGATTCATTGTATTTTTTATTCGTTCTCACGACATTTTCATCGAAATCGTCAAAGTGAGTCAATCGAATCAATTTATTTCCATTTATTCGTTCGTCTTTCTTTTTTTCAGATCGAAACATCACGGTCATAATAATCTTAATTTCATACATATTATCGTAGTACTTTCGTTCGAGCGCGCAGATCTTACGTACTAATCAGTTTGTTAAACCATATCATCGATCGCACAAAGGTTATTATAAATAATCATTCAGATGATAATTTTTTGATAGAATACTTGATAGAATATTTTTCTCCTTTTTTGTAAGATAATATTTTTATCCGTTTAAAGAAAATTGTAGAAAAGTTCAAATTAGGTCATGTTGATATATAAGCATACATTAAATCAACTCGAGTTTTGAGATATATACATAGCAAAATATATACATATGTGTGTGTATATATATATATATATTTATATGTAATGTGTGTGTGTACTCGGTAACAATTGAATAGAATAATTGTGTTTGAATTAAATTGAATAGGATGATTCAGGTTAGATATTCAAAGCAATTCGACAAAAATGTACATTTTACAAATCTGACGTTGACTTATTATCGTGCAAGAAAAATTGGTTGTAAAATTTTAGTTGGAACGTTCTCGTATTTTTTTTTTTTTCAGAAAGATTTCCAAATTAGTCATCCCTTGTTTTCTTTTCTTTTCTTTTTCTTTTTTTTTTTTTTTTTTTTTTTTATTAGATTTTTTTTCACGAGCGAGAAAGAAGATAAATACATTCGCGGTCAAATAAGAAGAGATTCTTTTTCCTCTTTTTTTTTCTTTTCGATGTCGCTTTATCTACCGCCGAATTTTTACTTCTTGATGATAAATAGATCAACAAATATTATGTGACTCGTTCGTACGAGAGGCCTTCTTTTTGTCTTTCTCTTTATTTGTTGAGGTCGCTAGTAACGCACTCCCTTGACCTGACTACGTGATAGGAGCATCGAAATAGGCTGGATTCGATGATACACATATTCTTTGGTTTCTGTTTTTTTTTTGTTTCCTTTTTTTTACGATAGAAAACGAGATATATTGGTACCATTCGCTCGTTCGTTTCTCGTGTATATAATAGATAAAGGAGGCCATCGTGGTTTCGAGAATTCGCCAAGTTCCTTGCTAATTTTCCACGAATTTCGCGTGTCCGTTTCGCAAAAAAAGCGGGCGGCAATAAATTAGACAAAAACCAAAGCGGAAAAAAAAGAAAGAGAGAGAGAGAGAGAGAGAGAAAGAGAGAGAGAGAGAGAATGAGAATTAGAATTCGATATTTACAAAAATGAACAAGTATTATCGAATTCTTTGTTATTATTGCAATAAGTCATCTTATCACAATTATTCTAATTTTATAAAAAAAAAAGAAAAAAAACATCGATACAAACATCTTTTTATAATTCATCTATTTCTTCTTTCCCCCCACCCTCTCTCTCTCTCTTTTTTATTCCGAATTTTCATCTTTCTTTTCTCCATCGTCGTCTATTTTAATTTTATTTTCTTTCCGAGACTCTTCACGAAGTTATCTTTCGTTAATTTCCACTTCCGATATATTTTCTTTCCTTTTACGTAGTATGAAGCATCGATGAAACTTTTTTTTTTTTTTTTTGAAGAACGAGGTATATATACCACCTTAATATAATAACCAGCCATCTCTTGATACAGTTTTGTCGTTGACAATTGTACTCGAAAATACATAACGGTGTTGTTGTTCTATATTATATTTCTCATCGTTCGTGGGAAAATTGTTTATCTTATCTAATACACAAACCGTCTTCTCAAGTTTATTTGATAAATAATCACGTTCTCTCGTGTCTCGTTATTATCAGATAGCAAAAAATTTTCTTTCGATCAATATTACGATCTAAGGGAAAGATCTTTAAGATTTTTTTAATATTATTAAAAATTATACGACGATATTTTCATATTCATAAATATGACTTTTTTTTCTTTCTCTTGTTTCCTCCCCCCCCTCTTTTTTTTCTATTTTCTTAATTATTCTAATTCTCGAAAGAAGAACAACTGTAATATGAAGAGCAAGCATTTCCCAATTTGCGATGATAAAAAATAATAATAACGTAGATAACAGATAATAATAGGTACTTTTTTTCTTCTTTTTTTTTTTTCCTTTTAAGCTTACGCGGAAATTTTTCCTATCGAGATGAAATCAATGAGTACGTCAATCTAACGTCTATGCAAATATGGGAAGCCCAGCATTTGAGGGAAATAGCATGAAAGCTCTCCATCTCTTTCTCTCTCTCTCTCTCTCTCTATCTCTCTCTCTCTCTTTCACTCTCTCTCTCTTTCTGTTTCGTATTCATATATATGGATATACATATATGTATATACTTGGATGCATTCTTTCGTTATAACACACGATTACATCGTCGCGTTTACGAGAGAGTTACGCCACTGAGTAATGGCAGTTCTATAGAAAATTGGGAACATCAACACGAAAATTGTCAGATGCTACGCGTAAGCAGAGAACGATCAGGTATGAACAAAAGAATATTTAAAAAATCGCGAACAATAGTACAGTCGGGGTTTATAACGTTTGCAAAAAAAAAAAAAAAAAAAAAAAAACAAGATGAAAAATATTCTAAAGGCGAATATGATGATATTTTCACGTGTGTTTTATTATGATTTTTTTGCTTTATCTATTTGTTAAATCGGACGGATTTTTAATGTAAAGAAAACTTTATTATATATCTATGCCATAGAAAAATAAATATTACAAATCGTACGTTGCTAGGAAACGTGCATTATATATATATATATATAATTATATTGTCGTCTTGCATACATGTAATTATATAGGTAATAGTATTATATTCAATTTTAATTGAATAATCGTAGTCGTGATATTAAATTTTATTTTGCTTTGTGCTTGCTACATTTATAAATTATAATGTATGAGAGAACTCAGTAATTGGACTAACTGGAAATAGTTTTCATTTTGCTACTTATAGATATTAGTCGAAGCAATAATTTTGATCGATTTATATACCAATTTGAAGGCGCAGCTGCAACGTGCTTAGAGATATTCATTGCCGCTTTGTTTATGTACATGTACGAGTTTGTTTACATAAATCTGTAACGCTGAAGCGTACATACGATATATGTTTTCCTTCTTGCGAAATGTGTATTTGCGATTCCAGCGAGAGACTCTAATGTACGTAGTAGTATAATCATAAAATTTTTGGAAACACGATTGTTTGTTCGTACAAAATTTGAATTCGTATTTCTACTGACGATATGATGAAAGATCGACGTGCTTAAATCGGTTCTGCTTTCTAACATTTGACTTTTAGTTTTATTATTTTTTTTTTTTTTATTTATTTTACTTTTTATTTATTTATTTTTTCCCCAAAACGAACTCGAAACGAAATTCCTTATAAGTTACATATAAAGATCCAATTTTTCTTATTTTCCTTATTTTCATTTTTATTTTACTTTATTTTATTTTATATTATTTTATTTCATTTTGTTTTAGTTCCTTTTTATCGAAAAATATATATTCTCGAAAGTTGTTGGTGCATGATTTATATAAAAAATAAAAATCAAAGAAAAAAAGAGCTCGAATGATATAAAGAATATACGTTCAAAAACAGATTTGTTAGACGATCTAGAAATGTGCGATCGTAAGCGAACGTAATTCTCGCACGACCAACCCCCAATTACCGATCATCGGCAATTTGCTAGAGGTTGATTCGCACGTATCGATCGTTTCCAATTATCATTGAAGAGCCTATAATTACTTGTTCCGTTTAGTTACTCGCAATCGAACGAATAAACGAAACAGTTGATATAACTGTCAATATTAATCATTTATTCTTAACCACGTCGTCGAATAGTAGTAATCCATGGTCGACTAATTCAAATATTATTCCTTCCTGTAACTGTATCTTTGTTGTAGATTATTTTATTTTATTTTTTTTTCTTTCTATATTTATTTTTCATTTTCGCCGTGAGCGTTTACGCGAAAAGGAAAAAAGAGGAGAAGAAGACAAAAAAAATAAAAAAATAAAAAGAAAATAAAAAAACAAAAAAAGAAAAAAAAAAGAAAGTACTACGATAAATCGCAAAGAATCGCCCTTGTCGCGTTTCGGTCGTGTACAAAAAGAAAAATCGATACATCGAATTAATTGACCCACATTGACAGGAAGACCTCGCGAGTTCATCTCTAAATACTCTCTTATACGAATAAAATACATTCGTGCATGTAAATACATACATACATACGTACGTACATACATATATACATATATACATATATACATATATACATACATACATACATATATACATATATAGACACGGAGAGTCTCGACTGCAACGAAGGCCACGTTAATGTTGTCGACGCATCGTTTCTAATAATACAACTATCTGCGTTTCATGTTTGATTCTCTTCCCGATCATATCGAAGAAGGAAGAAAACTAAAGTCGCGATTCGAATAGATTTCTCGTGATTCGAATTGGAATGAAATTTTCTCGTAAACTTGTTGCTCACTAGAAGAGTACTAAACTTAAATTTGCAAGTTACTTAACATCGTACAGGTGCTCTCTCTCTCTCTCTCTCTCTCTTTCTCTCTCTCTCTCTCTCTTTCCTTCTTTCTCTCGACTTTCCGAGCCTTGATAAATGACGATCCTAAATAAGGGACGAAGGACAAAGACGTAGAATCCTGTTTCGAGTCACAGAACACGCATAGCTATAAAATTTCCCCCTAAGGTTCTCTTCTATAGTGACATCTCTTTTCGAAAATAATGGTACCCTGAGTAATAAAACGTATTCGTGCAATTAAACTTTATTTTCCTTTTATTGTACGTATTGCGTATTGGTCGTTTCTTCTCTCTCTCTCTCTCTCTCTCTCTCTCTCTCTCTCTCTCTCTCTCTCTCTCTCTCTCTCTCTCGGTGATTATTCACTGTTCTTATATTCTATCAAACGTAATAAATTTTTCATAATACACATCAGCGATCATGAATTCGTCATTTTCTTTGATACCTTTTAAGTAAAATTGATGTAAATAATGATATAGAAATGACGTGTAAATAATACTCTTCTCCGTATACATAAATGTATACATTCATTTACTTAGATATGCACATAAGTACAATATGTATATCAAGCATTAAAGAAAAGAATTTCGCGTTACATATTTTCTCTCGTCTCTTTTAAAAGAGAGAATGGATCCATTAGTACGATTGTCTTTTGAATATAAAATGGCAAATTGACATTATTACATATATATATATATATATATATATATATATATATATATATATATACGACGTAAAGTAAATATTGCCGGAAAGATTACAGACATGATATAGATATAAAACAAGTCGAGAGGCCCAAAGAGTCGTTGAGTATTCGTGAAATTTAAAGGAAAGAATTCGCGTCGGGGAATGTTTTGTCGTGGGAATTTTGTGCGTTACAGCAAAATAGTAAAACCAACGTGAATTTCAACGTAATTCATCATTGTTTCGTATTATTATCTCGCATTAAATTAATTTCAGTTACATCAACGTCATGTTAAAAGAACGTGAAATAGTTGTGATAGCGTTTAAATTTTCCTTTTGTAAGTTCAAAAGTTTATACAAACATCATGAACAAATATATATATATATATATATATATATATGCTCTTTTTATTTCTCTTGTAGATTTTTTTTCACGTTATTCGTGTACGATAACGAATAATCCTCTAATAAATCTATACTACGAGTAACATCACCGAAATAATTTTCCAACGCATTAAACGTTTTATCGTAATGCAAATATTTCGACGTCATTGAAGCGTTTTTAGATCAATGAATGTCTCTTATCACATGTTCTTCTCGTCTTTCTTTTTTAAAGAGCTCATCTAAATTAAAATAGTATTGTAAATAGATACACATTGTACATTACATTTCTATGAATACATATATATATATATATAAATCGAGATAGTAAAAGTGAACTTACGAGTGTACTATACATTTTTCGTAGAATCTCATCGTTCGTAAGATTTGCAATTCGAATTTTTATTCTCTTCTTTTTTACGGGCTACATTGAGACTTATCTTCGAAGAAATTTTTCTAACCGCAAAATATATTCTAAATAAAAATTAGATTATACTTTCTTTTTTCTTTCTTTTTTTTTTTTATTGAGGTAAAATTCGTTGGAAAATAATTAATAACCTCGTGTAGTTTGAACCGTAACTTGGCAATAAACGAAGATAATTGTTTTTTTTTTTTCTTTTATCGTAAAGATCAGGATTGATCATAGAAAGGAATATCATTTTAATTCGTTCTTCTATCGTGTTCTCATATTAATCTTATCGATAGAAAGTACATTGTTTGAACGTAAAAGCAATATTTGCGAAGTTATTCGAAGTCGATTATGTTTGTTGTCACAAATGATTTTTACAAAATTGAAAATGACCATTATTGAAGATGAGATTCTGTTATTCGTGGAATCCATTGAGAGTAGAAACGGAATGCTGTGATCTTCCGTAAGAGAATATCTGCCATTGAGGATGATTGATACTACGACGAATGTAGAATGTTATTTCCACTGATACTATTAATACTATTACTAGCAGTGCTATTACTACAAGTACTAATACTACTATTACTATCCTTAGCTTATTGCTTTTGACATATCAAACGAATACATATATATATACACAAAGGTATATTTGAAAGCATTGCATCAAGGAAAAAGGAAACTAACAAGAAGGTTCTCTTTCTCTCTCTCTCTCTCTCTTTGAAAACATATATTTTTCGTGATATACGTGAAAAATTTCAAAGTGGAATTTTACGAAAAATTCATTTTTCCTTTCTCGGGTATTTTTATTAAGAAAAACTTTTACGAAGGATAAAAGAAGGAATATGAATTTCTTCAAAATCTCTCGTTGTCGTTGGCAATCGAAAGAAATGCAAGACGAGTCTCGTGCATAGAGGATAAATGCGTTCTCTTTTAAAAATGGATGAAACGAAAACGAAAGGGGAATTGTAAGGAGCATTCGAGTAATATAATATTCGTGCATTTAGGAAAGACTATCGTGATCAGAGACACGTAGGCTTAACATATCTGAGCATACAACATATGTGTGTTATACATAGTTGTATATGTACTTACATATGTAACCTTTTTTTTTTTTTTTTTTTGATCACATCTGATCACTTTTGAAAGATCGCTCATGCATAAAATATTCATGAGTTTTATAACCTATTTATTATAATTATCCTCGCTTATTATTACACAGTCACGTCTGATCAACGATATAATGAAAATTTACGAAAATGAATAGACATGTGTCATATATTATCAAAGAAATAATTTACGATAATGATCATTGTCATAAAATAGTTATTATGTTAATTTTCGAAAAGCTCATTGTAACTGATAAGTTTTGTTTTGTTTTTCATTTTTTTTTTCTTTCTTTCTTTCTTTTTTTCGTTTTTCTCTTTTTGTCGTTCGAAAATACATCGCCGGATGCGATATATTCAAACGACGATATGACTAATCGATTTGGTTTGGATATTTTATTGTGTTCAACGTTTTATCGTTCATCGAAAAATATACGTATGATATAACAATGGATTTAATTATTATAAACCTTATAGATTTATAAAGAAGATTACGAACCTTAAATTTTCGTGTTTTTTGCATGTATATATATAGATAAATATACATATGTACGTACATATATCTATATGTAATAACTTTTATACGTTTATATTTTATCTCACAATATGTCGGGTGTCGCGGAAAGCTATTGGAATTTAAATCGAAATATGGTCGTCTCGCGCTATACGTCATAGAATGAATTTCCTCTGCGTGCGAATACGAAAATCGAAACTGATTATTTTCAACACATGATAGACATTTTATTCCTGTATTTTCTAGTTATTTATTTATTGTTTCTTTTTTCTCTCTTCTTTATTATTTTTTCTTTTATCATATTTTTTTTTTCTTTTTTTTTTTTTTCTTTTTCAACATCACGCTCTTTCCCAGTTTCCGGTCAAGCGACAGTAATCTCACAATGATATTGGTCTTTACATTGTATATTTCGCTATTTTTATCCTGGATTGTCCATGGCACGAGACACTTCCGACATTTTTCCATACTCCGTGCCTTCCGTTAGTTATTTTGTCGAGTATCTTTCCTATCGGCAAAGTACGCGTGCACTTCTTTTGATTGTTTCGTACTTGAAGTATTTCCCATTTCGTTATCGTTTCTTTAATGATCAATGGTGATCCAATATAAAAATTATTTTTTTTTCTTTTTCTCTTTTTCTTTTTCTTTTTTTTTTTTTTTTGGTCGAGCATTTAGTGTACTATATAAAACTCTCCATATGTCATCCTTCGTGCGTTC
>NC_140816.1:2160000-2197500 GCF_050613455.1 Vespa mandarinia | reverse complement strand
CATGAATTATTTTCATACGATCGATCGTAGTTTCGTTGATCGTAGAATGGAGACGTTACTATTCCTATTATATAAAAATAGAACGATAATGTTGTATTCTTGTGACCTTCTTCTTGCAGAAACAAACGCAAGACAAAAGAATAAGATAAAAAAATAAAAAGAAAAAGAGAGAGACAGAGAGGGACAGACAGACAGACAGACAGACAGACAGACAGACAGATAGACAGACAGAAAGAAAAAGATACACACATTGTTACGTTGTACATCCGACAAGCCCACATGGCTATTCGACTTTTACAACGATCGATAATCGCACGCACCATTAGCCGTTGCAGGACAATAATTTCTTTTTTTTTTTTGTTTGCCGGTGCATCGATCGCATTTTCCAAGCTAGGTCACGTTATTTGTTTACTCTTGCTCGAAGCCACGATTAGATGTAATGCTTTTAGAAAGTATTACCTATGCGGCTAGAATGCGGGAGCCAACATTTACTTGCGAAAGAACTTTGATGTAGACTCTACTTACTAACTTACTTATGTTTGAACTATCGATAAAAAGAGAAAGAGAATAAAAGTATAGAGAATAAACGTATAAAGATATGATAGGAAAATAAGAGATAGGTAGATTCACATTTTACTGAGAATTCGGGAAGAATCATTGTTGTATATATATATATATATATATATATATATATATATATATATATATATATATATATATAACATTTAAGATAAGTTTTACGGAAGGAGGATTTGATATAAAATACGACGACGTCGGTGTGAGTGCACGATGTTATTTTTACGAATACTCGTACGAAAACTATAGATTTCGGAATCAAAACTTTATGTAATGTACTCTTCCGAGAAACGATCTTCACTGACCTACATTACGAACGAACTAAATTTTCTTTCTTTCTTTCTCTCTCTCTCTCTCTCTTTTTCTTTCTTTTATACATCTCGTTAGATAATTTCATTATTATTCTTCTTTTACAATAAAAAAAAAAAAAAAAAAAAAAAAAAAAAAAAAAAAAAAAAAAAGTTAATTTGAAATTCTTCGTTAATTATATATTACTTACGATCATTCATTTCTTCTTCTTCTTCTTCGTTTATATTGTATATTTGTACGAAAATTTCAATTTTCAAAATATATCGAAGAACTCTTCTCTTCGTACTTGTGGCGAGATATAGGCGCCGTAGAAAATCCTCGAGGTATTCTTATATTAACCATCGCGTCACGTTTCTCGTTCTCGTCTCTTTACTTTATTGTTCCTAGCGAGACCGCAATCTCTCTCTCTCTCTCTCTCTCTCTCTCTCTCTTTGTCTCTCTCTCTCTCTCCCTCTCTCTCTCTCTCTTCTCTTTAAATAAATAAGACAAGCCTCTCTACATATTTTGTTCGAATTCCCGAAAGCACGAAATTCGAATAGCTTTTCGTAAGTTTTAGCGAAAATAAAAAATGAATCTGTTTGCTTCGTTTTCTAAGTAAATAGACGTCTCTATGAAGTCTCGGGATATCTCGATGACGAATAAACTTTCCGCGCGATTCTTCAAAAATGTATTTATTTATTTTCTTCTTTTTTTTTTCTTTTTCCTTTTTTCTTCCTTCTCTCGTTTTTTTTCTTTCTTTTTCTTTTTTCCTTTTTTTTCTTTTTTTTTTTTGTTTCTTTTTTCTTCTCTCTGTTCTTCAGACAAATTCCAAATGAATTCTACGATAAGAACAACGAAGCTTTTTAATCTTTCGTATCGTTAAGCTTCTAACCCTTTCGTCAAAGAACAACGGAAAAATAACATAGAGAATAGAGTATCGTCATTCTCGCCCACGCGATCTTTTGCGTAAGCTTTTGGCGGAAACGTCTGGTATTCCCCAAAATCTTTTCCGAGCATTTCGAGCAAACTATAAGAACATCATCGTTATTTTCCTGGAAGATCCTCTTTTCCGAGATTAAAGAGAGAACAGAAGACACGCGCTACACTTACGATCTGACTGACATATCTCTTCGAATTTAACAAAAAAAAAAAAAAAAAAAAAAGAAAAAAGAAAAAAAAAGAAAAAAAAAGAAAAAAAGAGAAAAAAAAGAAAAATGAAAAAGGGAAAAAAAGAAAGAGAGAAAAAAAGATCGAAATAATAGGAAGAAAAACAAAAGAGTACAAAAGGAACGAAAACAAACATTATACGTATGAACTACATGAAACGAAAAAATTTTATGATGGATTTAATTGCGATAACAACGTCGTTTATGTTTTAACGTAAAACATATAATATATTTCGCTGTGATAATACAAGTAAATATATGTATATATATATATATATGTATGTATATATATATGTATATGTATATTGCATACGCGCAATGGGTCACGTATTCATAGTTAGAAATAACTTTAATTGCGAATCGGACGAGCGAGAAAAGAACTTTGACTTATTCAATGCGACACTTATCTGCAATGATTTTCCTTTATTCCTGACTTAATTTTTTTTTTTTCTTTTTTTTTTTTACGTCATATGATCGCTTTAATTGACACTTCAAATATTATCTCATAAGAAATTTATAATATTATTCTATTCAAATATGAGGTATAATGAATAAGAAGAAAGATAAATGACGTCAGTAATAATTTATCTTTGAAATATAAAAAAAGAAAAAAAAAAAAAAGAAAAGGTGAATTTTTGAAGATCTTCAGACGAATAATATTCCAATGAGAATATTAATTTTCATACAAACGAATAGTTGAGAAAAATCAGAGTTACAAATTGTAGATGATGCACTCCTACGTGATTCAACGTATACAAGCTATTCTTGCAAGATGTCTCATCCCTTGGTCTCTCTTTCATTCTACGTATCTCTCTTTTTGGGATGACCAAAGATAAAACACAGATAAGGTAAGACGGGTCGGGCAAAAAACCAATACAGATAGGCATGAGATCAAATGCTTTGTTGAGAGTGTGCCGTTTTTATGGATCCAGATCCAATTTAACGGGAAAAAAGAAAATAAGACAAATACACGCGATAATCGGGGTAATTTTCTTTTCGAACTTATCTCGTTGAAAAACAAAACAGAACAAAAAGAACGATTAAGGATGAATATATTTCATTACTTTTTTGTACGTATTTATTCGGAAAAAAGAAAAAAAAAAAAAAAAAAAAAAAAAAGAAAAAGAAACAGAGAAAGAAAAATTAAATGTTTAGCTTTGGTTCAATGATCATTTAGTACAAATCGAAAATAAAATATCTATAAGTAAATTATATTCGAATAGTTATCCCAATAAAACGTTGAAGCATCTATTTGATCTAGGAGAATCCCATTTTTTATTTTAATACGTATACATTAACTCGTATACATATTCATAGGAACTTTAAATATTCATAGAAGATTCGTCGAAGATATATATCTCTTATCCAAAGAATTTTTAGTGTTTCCTTTAAATCCTGTTACGCGTTTAATGTTAAGAGGAAGAAGAAGAATAAGAAGAAGAAGCAATAACAGTAACTATATATGTTCTATACACGATGATATCTTTCGTGGAAGTGCAACGAACGATATCATAGTAAGTAACTAAAGTACTTATGTACATACATACGTTGCATATAATAAAAACGTCGTTTGTTGAATGAGAAGACCGTAAACGAATATGAGTTTTCTCGAATGCCATCGACGCTCGTAATTTTCTTTTCTCCTATTATTATCATAAACATCGTAAAAGAGAATGTGAATAAAGAAAATTGCTAGTAGCCGAAGAATTTCATCGTATTATTATTATTATTATTATTATTATTTTGTACGATTAAAGAAAGATCATAATATATTTTACGAGATGACATAAACGGTCATTTTACTCCAAAAAATTCGAACGACTTTCGACTTTTCCTTTTTCTATTTTTTGTTTTCTCTCTCTCTCTCTCTCTCTCTCTCTCTCTCTTTTTCTCTTTCTCTGTTACTCATAGACTTCTTACATATTGCTATCTCATTTTCCCCTTCTTATTTTCGACCCGATCGTACCCTACCACGCGACTCGGAGCACGTTGTACGTGCGCTTCGTGAGTTTATTGAGTGCGAGTGAGAAAACGATAGAGAGATAGAGAGAGAGAGAGAGAGAGAGAGAGAGAGAGAGAGAGAGAGAGCAAAGACACTACGTTGGAGAAGGACGGTACGAGGGACGGGCGCCGGCCGAGAGATAAAAAGCTCGCGGCACATTGAGAGGCACGTAGAACACGTTCGCTAGTCGTACAGTTCGCGGGTACATATATATATATATATATATATGTATAAATTTGTCCTCCTCACACGGGGGGACATATATTACACATGTAAAAGTGGTGATGACTTTTTCACTACTGTTCGTTGTTATTAGTGCTTCAGACATTATTTATTTTGTATTGTCGGAGTACAATGTTTTAACGATTGAGAAATAAAAGTTGGGTGTATCTTCAAGTGGACTTGTATTTATTTGTTTTCTTCGATAATAAAGAGTGACAGTGTTGTAATTTAAAGAGAAAAGTACTTGAGAATTATATTTAAGAGAATTATATTTGAGAATTATATATTAAGGAAATAAGGAAAGCGAGATAGATAGATAGATAGAGAAAGAGAAAAAGGGAGAAAGAGAATAAAATAAAATAAAACTTTTGGAAAGCTTCTTCTTAAAGAATTGGACGTCGATCAAGGTGAAAGTTTCTTCCGAGATTTTCACCGAACGTTCGTTGTCCTTTATTCCGTCCTTATTTAACGTCCTTTTCTCTCTCTCTCATCTTTCGTGCTCGACTTTCGAAAGAGAAAACTAACGGGGATTATAAGAAACGCTCGAACGATGGTGCAACGAGCGACGACGAACGGGGAACTTGAGACCGGCAACGTGGACGAGTACGAGTCCACGAGATATTTTCATTATCTTAGGACTCTGGCAGATCTCACAGCCATGGCCAGTATCGTTGCGGTCCAGGTAATTTTTTCTTCTTGCGTCTTTTTTTTCTTTTTTTTTATTCTTTTTTTTTTTTTTGGTTCTTCCTTTCTCGACAGTGCTCCAATCTAAATGACCGATGCATACGTAGGAATGATCAATACAATATAAAGGGAACCGTTTTAGAATATATTAGAAACGATTCAAGATATTAGAGTCCAGAGATGCAATATATAAACAAGGCTTTTACGGAGTCGTATCTTCGTTTTTGTTTTCTTTTCATTTTATATTTTCCTTCATTGTTTTCTGCTTTTTCTTTACTTTCTTTTCTCCTTTTTTTTTTTGGTCTTTTTTTTTCTTCTTTTTTTTGTTTTTGCTTTTCTTTCTTTATTTCTCTTCGTTCGGAGTACGGGTGCAATGCACTTTTCATTTCGCGATACGCGATCGATCGCGTAAATATGACTTTTTCAATGTCGAATAGATCGCAGACATTGTTCACGCACATACTCACTCTTCCCGTTTGTCTTATCTAATACGCACAATTTATCGTTAATCTCATACAAATCTCAGTGCCATGGCCATATGCCATGAATCTACCTAATATATATATATATATATATATATATATATATATATATTACCTTTCTCTCCCACGTCGTTTACGTTATTTCACCACACTACGATTTCGAAAGCTATATCGATCGTATCGAGTTTCGAAGGCCGTTACGGTGAAGAGTTGACTCGATTCATTCCGCGAGTTAAACGCGTCAAACAAAATCGATCGATCGTTTGTACTGTGAGCAAATGAAAAGCGAGACACAAGAGACAGACAGAGAGAGAGAGAGAGAGAGAGAGAGATCGAGTTTACTGAAGCATTATCATAGAGCTTTGGACGGACTTTAACGTCCGTTGCCTTTGGATTCATCGGTGTACATTTTCAACAACTTTAGTTAGCATACTAGTTGCTGTTCGAGAGTTTCAAAAATTCTATTAAACCTTCGTTAAAATGAATGTAAATAACAATGAGAGCCATCGAAGTATTCCTTTAAAATAATTTTTTCTTGATTTTTCTCTTTCGTTGAGAAATAGAAAGAGAAAAAGAGAGAGAAAAAGAGAGTCTAATCTTTCCTAATCATGATAATCTTGGTTTTACTTACCTTCTGGTGTACCTAATCTGAAGAGTAACTATTAAAAATAATCACAAAAAGATATTACATATACGTTTTTCTTTTAAGATCGATTATTTTTTTTTTTCCCCGAAAATTCGACGAGACGCCCGATAGCGATAAGTATAGAGTTGTTTTTAATTTTATATTGATTTTAATACAAAAATAGACACTTTATCTTATTGGTTCTCTTAATTCTTTACAAATGTACAAATGTACAATATAACTCATTAATTTCTATTGTAAATTATTTATTAAGTATTATATATATATATATTTTTTTTTTTATAAATTGAAGAAGAGATACATTTTCTATGATATATCCGGTGGATTTTTAATTTATATTTTAAAAAGAACTCACGATCCGAATCGTTAATCACGCGAGAAAAGACGATTACGGTATCGCTGAACTCCGAAGACCCGGAACGCCGTGAACGATAATGAAAAGTAAATCTTGTATAATCAAAGTCGTTTAATTATTCAAGGGAATTCATTATGCACGCTGTTGTTTAAACCTCGATCGAACTCGATGACTTCGTCGTCTCTTGCAATGAACAAATCGAAGGTCTGCGTTAAAAATCATTTCCATACGCGAATCTTTTAATACAATTATATATTTCGTTACATCATATGAATTTATCATACATATATATATATATATATAATTGAGCATATACTTATATATATGTTAATCCTTACAACATCGCGATTTTTGCTACTCCAGTTAATATATATATATATATATATATATATATATATATATATTATAAACATATAAAGTTTCCTATCAAATAAAATTACTTTTGAGTGAATGAATGAAGATAAGAGGAAAACTGACAATACTGATAGAAATACGATGATTCGTTTTTGCTTGGAATGTTGATAATATATGAAGCCAAAAAAAGAAAAGAAAAAACCTACATATTGTTTACGTAATATAATGTCTTTATTACATATACACACGCAATATATCATAGAGGTAAAAAAAAGATAGTAGATACCTTTGATTCATCGTAGCGAAACGATGACGCCTGGATTAGAAGACAACATCGGTTGATAGAGCATCAAGATGCTTGATGTAATCAAGAATTTCCTATAGTTTATCTCAATCACAAGATTGATTGGAAAATTATTCATTATATCTGGAAAAAATTTTTTTTTGCAAATCTTTTTACTTTGTCACACCTTTAAGACGAATCTCGTTTTATTTATCTATTTGTTTGTTATTAATATCTGATGATATATTGTTATATTTTTAATTTTATTTTTATAACGATTGACGTACGTTAAATATATTAACGTGGACGCTTTAAAATAGAACTTATTTAAATAATTTTAATAATCGATGTATGTACGTACATGTATATATAGAATAGAATAGTACATAAATATTTATATAAATGTTTTTGATCGACAAAATTTTCTTAATTCTTTGTATCGCTATATTAGTTACTTTTTTCTTTTATCGTACTTTTATGATCGCTGACGACTAACATCGACTAAATGTCACGACTTTCAAACCTGTTTCATTCTAAAAAAAAAAAAAACAAAAATTTATACCTTTTAACAACTTTTTAAAACTCGAACGAATAACACGGAAAAAGTTAATCAATATTGGGGACCATACACATGCCTGTTATATACATATACATATATATATATATATATATATATCTTTTTCGCAATATTTGTCGGAAATCCTATCGATCTTTTACGATATACAATATCATATATAATCATGATCGAACGATCGATTGTACGATGAACCTCTTATCATCTTACATTTTCTGAGGTATTTATAATAAAATTTATATCTATTTTTATCCTTATCGTTACACATAAACGATTGGTTTGATTGGTTGTGGGATAAGAATTAAAAAAAAAAAAATAAAAAAAGAAGAAAAAAAGAAAAAAGAAAGAAGGAAAGAAAGAAAGAAAGAAGAAAAGAAAAATCGAACTGTGAAAAGAAGAAACTTTTCCATTTCGTATTGTTGACGATTTTCATATTCATTGTTTGAAAAAGGAAAGTTGAGAAACGCGCAGGAAGTGAGATGTTCCACTTACTTTACCTATCGATGCTTCCTCAGACTCCTTTCTCTCCATCATCGGGACGTTGATCACGACGTTGGAAAAGCTTCTGTCACGATACTTTATCGTCGTAATGAGAGAGTCGATCCTGAAAGTAGGTCGAATCCAGTTCTTAGTCTCTGCGTCATCGCGCGTGTAATGATGCGTAACATATTTGGAAATTACACTTGTCGTTTATAAACATCTATTATTATATTATATATATCTCTTTCCTTTAATCGATATCGTATAAAGAATTAACAAGTATGTATCTTATCATTATTAATATTTTTAATATATTTTTATTTACCATTCGTTTATTATTATCTTTAAGAAATTTCATTTTATCTCCATATATATATATATATATATATATATATCAGAAGAGAAAAATTATTTAATTAAACGGGGAATGGATTTAAATGGAATTGCGTTAAAAGATTTGATAACACAGATCATTACTCTCAAAAAAGGAATATATGAAAGAAAGAGAGAGAAAATATCGAGATCGGTAATGAACGAAACAGCATTTGTTTATATTAGAATCAGGAAAAAATGGCTTGGAGGAAAATTCGATAAGAAGCTTTCGCTTGGGACGATAAGAAAATTATCGGCTCGATGTTATTTTTTGTTTACTTTCTTGCATACTTTCGTAGATTCGTCTTATTCTCTTTTACTTTTTTTCTTTTTTCTTTTCTTTTTTTTGTATACGTATACCTATTAAACGTTTATATACGAAACACAAACAAATACACGCATATACAAACACACACACACACACACACACACACACACATACACATATGTATATATACGTAATGCAAAACGACGCAGATTTAATGCAAATATCGTAAATTTAGCAAGATAATGTTTCGCGTCTTCGTTGATCGAAAACCGAACCAAGGTCGGTATCTTGGTCCTCGCAAACGAAACGCGAAGATTTTATTTTTTTTGATAACTCTGGATATTTTAAATCATTCCTGTCAACGAGTTAACATCATTTGCTGAATTGTTCTCTTTTTTTTTTTCTTTTTTCTTTTTTTTTTTTTATGATAATTCTATTCTTATCGTGCTATATTCCTTTCATAATAATTATGTGAACGTATCTCTAAGAAAAATCAATCGGTATCATTATTAATAATTACAATGTAATACAGTTACAATATATATTCTAATAATCAATACTCCCGAAAACTTTTCTAATACTCAACTTTATCACGTACTCTACTCCATTTCGTTTCATTCGAAATATCTTTTTAGATTCTCCGCCATTTCTCACAATCTAATCGCACTTTCTTCTTCTTTTTTTTTTTTTAAACACTCTTTATCACTTACAGGCAATTTTATTATTTTTTATTCTCAATCTCTAAACGGTACACGTTGTATTCCCGCAAACGTTCAGAATCCCATAAACATTAGAACTCAATACTATTAGTCTCTTTCTTTCGACAAATTTATCAAATCCTATGTATAACGTATCATTATCGAAAATATTATGTATCTAATACGATAGATAATATTGAAAGAAAATTGTATTTAAATTAGATCGATCTAATTTAATCGATCTAATTTTTGCACATATCTATTAGATTATATCGAATTTATATAATTAATCATATTGAATCAAAAAAAAAAAAAAATAATATTAATTTGCATGATATTAAATGGTTCGTTTGATTCTTTTGTTTTGTTTTCTTTTTTAATCAAAAATAAATAAAAAAAAAAAAGAAAAAAATTCAAAAGATTAAAACGATTTCGTGAACAATTAAAAATCGTATAATATTTTTTTTTTTGCGTTACTCGATTACTAATTTTCAATTTTTATTTCTTTTTGATTATAGTTCAAGAGAATGCTGAACAAGGAACTCCTTCACTTCTCGGAATCGTCCAAATCCGGGAATCAAATATCTGAATATATCTGCAATACTTTCCTAGGTAAGTTGTTCTATTCAAAAATTCGTTTTTATTTTATCTTTTGTCCAATTGCATCAGGAACTATTGGAAGTCGTTTCGTTATTGCCTTTTCAATCGAATTCGATGACGTTCATATTGCTGTCATCGTCGTCGTCGTCGTCGTCGTTTACGAATTCGCGTGCAATTTCCTTTTACTTTTCATAGAATTGAGAGAAAAAAAAAAGAGAAAGAGAGAGAGAGAGAGAGATGAAAGAGAAGAAGAAAGAGAGAGGAAGGGATAGTCGAGGTCAAGAGTCCGAGTTTAAACGAAGACGTCAAAAGCAAACGATCGATATCTCTTTCTCTCTATCTATCTCTCTATCTCTATCTCTCTCTCTCTCTCTCTCTCTCTCTCTCTCTCTCTCTCTCTCTCTCTCTCTCTCTCTCTCTCTCTCTCTCTCTCTCTCTCTCTCTCTCTCTCTCTTTCCATTGACGCATTGAAAGCCCTTGAAAATACAATTCATAGAGAAACGAATGAGATTTAAATTTCGTTCTACTTACGCACCAGTTTCGAATCCATCGTAAGATCTAGTTCTCGCGTTTATAATTTATTGAGGATAATAAATAAATGATGGATCGAATATGCCCTCCCGATTTCCGATACGGTTATCTTATTACAAACACGAATTTTTTCGCGCACGTAATGTGACTCTTATCGTGAAAAGTAGAAAATAAAAACGACAGACAACGGCCGTGAATTTATATACCTAAGTATATATGATAGAGTCGATAAGAACAACAACAAAGATAAAAAAGAGAAAAAAAATAGAAAGAGAGAGAGAGAGAGAGAAAGGAAAATAGAGATGGTCTGAATTTTCTTCTAATCGAAGAATCATTTAAAATTGATGATTTAATATCGTTGAAAGACCAAACGTATCTAATGCATCGATATTAATAATCCGAAAACGATTAACGTATAATACAATTTTTTTTGTAGACAAGCAGCAGGAACTCGATTTGCCATCTTTGCGGATCGAAGATGCGGTCGCAGCGGCCGGAAGCGTGGACGCTCGTGCCGCCAAGAAGAAGGACAGGGTACAGAGGGGCCCAGCTGCTATGTCGCACATTAGTGGCGTTAAAAGGCCACTCACGCACACTAACAGCTTCACGGGAGAACGAGTACCCCTTCACGGAGTGGAAACACCACACGAGGAGGAACTCGGCAAGGTTTGTTCATTTCTTCTTTTCATTTTTATTTATTTACTTTTTCGTTTTTTTTTTTTTTTTTTTTTTTTTAATTTTTCTTCCTCTTCTTCTTTTTCTTATTTTTCTTCTTTAATTTTTCTTCTTCGTTTCATTTCATTTTGATTTTATTAAAATAGAAAATATTACGAGGATTTAATTAAGTACAAGATAAATACTTTTTTTTGTCGTTAAATTGGTACGTAGGACGATGTACTAATTATTCCTTATTAACTTGGAATCGAAATATCTAATTGCATAAACGTATACGTAGTAACACATAGTAACAGTCCTATTTATTCAGCTACGAGATTCAACACCCACGCGACCGATGTAAATCCGATTATATCTTTCATCGATAGATTTAATCGCGATTCACTAATCTCATGTACTAATCCTACTGAGCAAATCTTTAACGAATAACGAACGATTTCTGATCTCTTTCTCTCTTCTTCCCCCGTTCTCTCTCTCTCTCTCTCTCTCTCTCTCTCTCTCTCTCTCTCTCTGTTTCTCTTAAAGGAAAATCGACTTTAATGATTACTAAAGACGTATCTAAATTTTATCTAGGAATTAAACAGGGAATTAAAATAATATATATATATATGTGTGTGTAGATTTTCTGATCGTTTACATATATAATATTATAATACAATATCGGTATAACTTTTTATATTATTCAAAATGTTTATATATATTAACATTCATAATTATTTTTACATTTCTATGTTTTAATGTTTTTTTAATAATTTATTATAATTGTTCGAAATAGAAAATATTTTTCGTGATAACCAGAAAGTAACCGGTGTGTTAATTATTATCGTAAAAAGTAAAAACTAGTATAAACGATCGTTCGTTTCGAATAGTAGTAGTAGTAGTAGTAGTTATATCAAAGTATAAAATTTAATTCTCATTTCTTTTTCTTTTTTTTCTTGTTTTTTTTTCTTTTTCTTTCTAGTTACCTTCTGTTTATTGTTGTTCGGTTTCGACGATTTTTCTACGAATTTTGACGCAGTAACATTCGCCTCGGTAGCCCGCTGTGAACGATTTGGTTTCTTTCTTTTTCATGAAAAGAGAACACTATCTCTCTCTCTCTCTCTCTCTCTCTGTCTCTGCCTCTGTCTCTCTCGCATTATCCTCTCTAAAATCGTCGCCTCGGTCATTCGTGTATATGTACTTAGAGAGAGAGAGAAAGAGAGACGCTTAAAACCAAGGGAAGGAAACATTGCTAATTTGGTTTGGAAAATTTCAACAACACGTGCGAGTACAAATATTTGCAACGTACCTTCATTTTACTAAAGGATTACAAGCTGAAGAAAAAGGACAGAGATCTCAGATTACAGAGAGAGAGAGAGAGAGAGAGAGAGAGAGAGAGAAAGAGAAAGAGAGAGAGAGATTAGCGAATCGAATGTTTTCTTTTTTTCGCCCGTTTTCTTTTCCTTTTCCTTTTTTTTTTTTTTTCATTTTCGTTATTTATTTTCTTTTATTTCTTCAAAAGTCGCGTCGACGTCAATAAGGAATCGGATAATTGTCTCACGAAAAATATTTCCATCGGAAATTTTTCTTAGCTTTTCGAATTAACGAAATCGATTATGGTATATAAAATTATTATCATTATTCGTACGTATTATATTAATGCGCGTTACTAGTATCGAGTTTTGAAGTGTAGATAATCTACGTCTGTTGAAAGGTGAAAATACATATATGACAGCCGGTACACGCGATAATAGGAATTTAGAGAACGAAATGTTTGCATTGGACCCGTGATAGGATCGTGTTGCGGTTAAATATATATATATATATATAAATTTGTAAAACCATTCAAAACGAGGTCGTAAGCTTTACCGATAACTCGAATAATAATTCTACTTAAAAAAAAAAAAAAAAAAAAAAAAAAAAGAAAAAATCGTTCAACTCATTTTTTGGGTATAAAAAGAAATGTGAAATTCATATATGAGTCGAATACTTCTTTTTCGACTTTTGCTTTCAACTGTATCATTTCCTTTCGTTTCGAACATTTATAAATTTATTTATTTATTTGTTTTGTTTTGTTTTTTTTTTTTTTTTCTTTTTTTGCCAACCGATATTATTCTCTTCGCTTTCGCACCATCCAAGAGAACGACCGCCTTATTTGAGATAAAAATAATCTTAGTTCGCGCTTCCGCGACATCGAGAATGAAATGAGCCTTACTCTCGTTATACTAATCAAATATCTTTCGTAATATCTTCTTTTTGTAAGAAGGACTTTCTTGAAAGAATCACGGTGATAAAGCTGAAATTTTTTCTATCCTTAAAAAGGTCCGAATCGATCGTCCATCTGAATGAAAAATCGGATTGACAACACCCACGTGAAAATGATCCGAAATACGTACCGTTAGTTTGTTTTCTTTTCGACGATCTTTATTTGGCCATCTTCGAATCGTTCGACAAATCTTATCGTTTGTTCGCCTCATTAAACGTATCAATAAAAAAGAAAACAAAGAAAAGAAGAACAAAAGAAAATAGATAGCCGAAGAACGAGTCGTGAAAAAAATAAAAGAAAAATAAATAAATAAATAATGAAAAATAAACGAGATTTCCAAAACTAAACAAATGCAAATTCTTTTTCAATGTTTTTCTCGAACGATTCGTAATGTCTTTCGAAAATTCAATTGAAATGCATTCGTAATCGTAATCTTAAATTTATAATTTTTTTTTTTTGAATAAGTGATCCGTCGAAATTAATCGTCGTATCGAAAAATATTTCTTGGAAAATATTGTTTGCGAAGAAGAAATGAAAGAAAAGGAAAACGAGAAAAAAAAATGATTTCATATTTCTTTTATTAGTTATTGTCGGACATCGACAAGTGGGGCATCGACATCTTCAGGATAGGCGAGCTCAGTAATAATCGACCTCTCACCTGTGTCGCTTATACGGCCTTCCAAAGCCGAGATTTGTTGAAGTCGTTGGCAATACCGCCGAAAACCTTCGTTACCTTCATGATGACCCTTGAGGATCATTACGTGAAGGATAATCCCTTCCATAACAGTCTTCACGCCGCCGATGTGACCCAATCCACTCACACATTACTCAACACACCCGCCCTCGAGGTAAGCAATTTTGATATTAATTGACAATGATTAGAAAAGCTTATTGATTTGATTCATAACACAATAATAAATTAATATTTGCAGTCTGTGTTTACGCCGTTGGAGATCACAGCAGCTCTGTTTGCGGCCACGATCCACGACGTGGATCATCCCGGGCTAACGAATCAGTTCCTTATCAATTCGAGTAAGTGTTAAATTCAAAAGAAAAAAAAAAGGAAAAAAAAAAGCAAAAAAGTAAAAAAAGAAACTTTAATGAAAAATCAAATAAATGTTGTTTTTATCGTTTGTATTTTCTAACAAAGGGAATTTTTTTTTTTTTCCTTTTTATTCTAGGCTCCGAGCTCGCCCTGATGTACAACGACGAGTCCGTATTGGAGAATCATCACCTTGCGGTGGCGTTTAAGCTTCTGCAGAACGAAGGTTGCGATATATTCGTGAACATGACGAAAAAGCAACGGCAAACCTTAAGGAAAATGGTGATCGACATGGTCCTATCAACGGACATGTCGAAGCACATGTCCCTATTGGCAGATCTGAAAACAATGGTAGAAACGAAGAAAGTCGCTGGTTCTGGCGTATTACTTCTAGACAATTATACGGATCGCATACAGGTGTTAGAGAATCTCGTTCATTGTGCGGACCTGTCGAATCCAACGAAACCATTACCGCTTTATCGACGATGGGTGAGCCTATTGATGGAGGAGTTTTTCCTCCAGGGTGATCGAGAGCGCGAACAGAACATGGACATAAGTCCTATGTGCGATAGGCACAGCGCTACGATCGAGAAGTCGCAGGTCGGCTTTATCGATTATATTGTGCATCCGCTTTGGGAAACCTGGGCAGATTTAGTACATCCTGACGCCCAAGAGATTTTGGATACGTTGGAAGAGAATAGAGATTGGTATCAGTCGATGATACCACCATCACCGCCGTCCGACGATCAACAACAGCTACAGGCTGGAAACGATCAACAACAACAGTCCGATAAAAAACATTTTCAAATGACATTGGAAGAAGGTGATGAGAGCGGAGAGACATTAGAGGGTAACGACGGTGGTGGTGATGGCGATGGTGGTGGTGGCGGTGGCGGCGGCGGTGGCGGCGGTCATACAACAACATTTTCAAGCGAGGACGCGGGCGTTGAGAACGATGAAAACGGCGCGGATGCTGGAATGTGACGGAGGCTCGCCGGTATCTGCAAGAAGCTCCACGAGAAGGTGCAGCAGACTTGGTGGCGCGTGCGTCAGTGACACGAGCACGAGCAGGAGAGCCGCGCTGGCTGCAGGTCGCGGTGTTGCTCTGCTGACGCAACGATAAAAAGGATCCATCCTTTTGTCCTTGGTATATTCCTGAGCACGTCGAAGTTGCCTGGGTTAATAAATAATATCCTGGGCTTTATTATTGATCGTTGTTTAACGAGCGATGAAGATGCGCTTGCTTGGTTAAAGACTGCTAATATAAGTGCTGAAATTTTTGGGCACTGACGGAAGAAAAGAAAAACAAAGATGAGAGAAAAAAAACTGAGAAACTGAATAGGATCGTAGGATAAAAGAAAGAATTAAAACAAAACAAAAAAAAAAACAAAAAAAAAGACAGAAAAAAAAAGGAAAAAAAAAAATACAAGAGAGAGGAAAAAAATTACCAGCACTCCCTCCCTCCCCCTCGTTGCTCGCCCTGGTTCTCTTCTTGTCGTTGTCACCAATATCAGTAACAACAACAGCAGCAACAACAGCAGCAGCAGCAGCAGCAGCAGCAGCAGCAGCACCACCACCACCACCACAACCACCACTCAACGAACATCACTATCGCCGTTCACTATCGTCGCTTAAAAAAAACTTTAGAAAACGCGACGATTTGACGGCTCGTTGTCGACGCATCATCCTCGAAAAGCGGAACGCTCTCTCTTTCTCTCTATATCTCTCTATCTCTCACTCTCTGTCTCTCTCTCTCTCTCTCTCTCTCTCTCTCTCTCTCTCTCTCTCTCTCTCTCTCGTACGCGGAAGTGAAGATCGTTCGTGACTTCTATTTTCGGGCGGTACACTACAAATGAAAAAAGAAGAAGAAGAAGAAGAAGAAATACGATCTTCAATCAACGGGATGGCGTGTTGGCGGCTGGTCCGAAACGCGTCGCGTCCGAAGAGAAACGAGAAAAGGATTTGTCCTGGACGAGAGATAAATAACAAGTATTGTCGCGCTTCATGCGAAGAATATTCTGTCCTCGTCGTTGTCGTCATCGTTCTCCTCATCGTAATTCCATTACCTGATTTTTTACCTCTCTCTTTCTCTCTCTCTCTCTCTCTCTCTCTCTGTCTTTCTCTCTTTCTCTCTGACTCTATCTCTATCCCTTTCTATCTCCTTTATCTTTTCTCCTTTCGTTGTTTCCATTATTTTCTACGATTGATTTCGATCACACTGAAGAAAGACTATTTTGGAAATCAACGATGCATCTTTTGTCCTCTTTCAATTATCTCTTTTTATTTCTTATTCTCTCTCTCTCTCTCTCTCTTTCTATCTCCTTCCCTCTATCTATCTATCTATCTATCTATCTATCTATCTATCTATCTATCTATCTATCTCTACCTCTATTTCCTATCTCATTGAAGTTAAAGTAATAATAAACGGAGGGATTGAATCTCTTTCTTCACAATGTACCTGCGCAAATAAAGCGAGATTCTGTTTTTCACGATTGGTCGACAATCGGTCGATGCTCGAAAAAAAGAAGAAGAAGAAGAAGAAGAAGAAGAAGATAAAGAAGAAGATGAAGAAGAAAATGAAGACGAAAAAAAAAAGAAGAAGAAGAAGAAGAAGATATAATGATTTATGAGGATAAAGAAATGAGAAAAAGTTAAGATGGGAGTTTATACTTGCTACGTGCTACGCATAAACGAAAGGCACTAAAACTTCGCTTGGGAAAAGACGAAGACAAAGAATCGCACAGGATCCTCAACGACATATCAAAACATTGAACGGTACAATAATGGTGTAAGATTTTATTCCGAAGGATTCGTAGTTGGATTTCGTGGGCTCGATTAATATCGTATTCGTATATCTATCTATGTAATATATATATATATATATATGTATATGTATATATATATATGTATATGTATATCTCTTTCTCTCTGTCTCATACGATTGAAACAAACGCTAAGCTTTTCCACATAGAATATTGTTTAGATGTGACCCATCGTCGAAAGATTAAATAGATGCAATCGTGTTGGAATTCAAAGTACAAAATAAAAGATGGAAAAAGAAAGTATGAATGGACGACGAATGAGGAAAAAAAGAAGAAAATAAAAGAAAAAAGAATGGAAGAGACCGCGCACGTGGAATAACAATAATCAAAAAAAAATGATATGATAAAAAATGGACCACCCTTGGGAAAATTTTAGAAAAAGAATGGAATTTATAACTCGTAAGGTAACAATGCACGTGCACGAGGTATTTGCATAATTAAAAAAAAAAAAAAAGAAAGAAGAAGAAGAAGAAGAAAAAAGAAACTTCCTATCTTTGATTCTTCCATGAATAATGTGGATCATCATTCGACGTTGATGTAATATCTATAAAAATGATTGACAACAGTGTTTATTTTTCATGAACGTGCAAAGATTTTCATCGTAATTTTTGTCAGATAAAGACGAGTCGTAATCTTCGTTAAGGAAGCAGACAGCCACGTTTTAAGACGAAGATAACGAATAAAAAAAGAAAAGAAAAAGAAAAGAAAAAGAAAAAAAAAAGAGAGAGGGGGAGAGAGAGAGAGAGAGAAGAGAGAAAGAGAGAGAAATAGAAATAGAAATAGAAGTGGAAAAGACGAAAGTAAGAAGAAAAAAAGAGACTATTATATACCGGCGTAAAAGATGTTATATGTGAAAAGACAGACATGATTAATTTTAATATAATAACTCTGCGTTAAAAAAAAGAGCTGGACTTTTTAGGTTTGTATATTAAAATTAATTCATTCGAAACTTGCTAGGAGAGAAAAGAAAAAAGAAAAAAGGAAAAAGAAAAAGAAAAAGAAAAAAAAACAGAAAAGAAAAGAGAAACAATGCTCTTTCTTCTTGCGATCAAAATGAAGAAGATAAAAAAAGAAAAAAAAGAAACACGAATAAAAAATTATAAAAAATATTGAGGAACATTGCGCGACATGACACACATACATATATATATATATATATATATATATATGTATAATATATATATATATAATAAAGTATTATATAATGTATATACATATATATATATATACATGTATATATATATATATAAAATACGCTCTTTTGTACACTTGCGCTATTTCTTAACACGGGGTTAGACACGGATGAACACATACATGCCTACATACATACATATAATAAAACAAAATGTAAAACGCATATATACATAATACTGACATCTCAAACTATCAAGTTAAATTCTTTTTAACCAAAGAGTAATATTAGTGATTGTCGTTATAAATCGATCATCGAGTACGAATGCGCCCACGTACGCGACATTATTTAAAATTGCCGATACGTTTCACGCGGCAACGAACCGTATTTTCTCTCTTGGCTTTTAGCGAGATCGATAGAAAATAATGGGAATGACCTGTGTGTAATCCGTGTTTATAGAAAAAACACTCGCGCAGATCGATGTATTATGGCAAACAACAAAAATACCACAGATATTATAACCGGGTGGGGAGGGATTGAGGAGGAAGGGGAAAGGGGGGAGAAAAAAAAGACGAAAAAGACAACAAAAAAAAAAAGAAAAAAAAAAGAAAAAAAAAGAAGAAAAGAAAAGAAAAAATACAACTTCGCTTTAAATAATGTTTGTGAAACAAACGCGAAATTTTCTAAGTTGTATACCTTCGACGTTCTAGACGATCTTCGCGTGACGTATAAAGATCTGATTTCAAGGTCATGTCGATTTTTGACGTGGCTGATATCGTATAGAGAAAGAGAGAGGGAGAGAGAGAGAGAAAAGAAAGAAAAGAGAATGAAAGAAACCATTGAAGATCCTCTGAACGTCGATCGTTTGGTATTTTTGCAGTGTAAAAGCGCTGATTCTTCGAAATCGTCTTCTTTTCTTTCAAAAGGTCGTTCGTACTTTGCTTCGATTAAGAGATTCTTATAAATTTTTCAGCAAGGAATAATAATTAAACAATGAGAAAAAGAACATTTAAATATATATATATATATATATATATATATATATATATATATATATATGTTGTGTATATATATATAACATAACTGAGTTTGAAAACTCAGTTAAAAAATAATCGAAGCTAATACGAATGGCATGTATTATAATCATGTAATAGCGAAGATCAGCCTAAAAGAGGAGGAAAAAGAAAAAAAACAAGTAAAAAGTCGTATACACATTTAGATAATAAGCTCCTTCTAACTGTCGTACGTGAAACGCGGAAGGAAATTATAATAATAATAATAATAATGATGATGATCGAGGAAAAGAAAAAAAGAGAGAAAAACAAGAAAACAGAAAAAAAATTTGAGAAGGAGACTCATGTATGTGTGTGTATGTGTGCGTGTGTGTGTGTTTGTGCTGTGCGCGCGCGTGTGTGTGTGTGTGTGTGTGCTGTGTGTGCGTATGAATGTGTGTGGTATCTCTTTTGGTCCACGTAATCGTATCAACTATCAAGAATGAAAAAAAATCTGTATCTATGTCCGTAGGCAGTGATCTAGTGAGTGTTTTGGTGCTGGTCACCAAGCTTAGAATTATTATATTTAATTATAAGATTTACGAAGTACACGATTAGATTGTAAGCTGATGAAAAAGAGAAAAAAAAAAAAGAAAAAGAAAAAAAAAACAAGAAGAAATCAACTTAACGAAGTTTCTTAGGGCATAAGCAACGAGGTTATGAATAAAAATTAATAATTATCTATTAAACACAAAAGAACTGAGGTCAGGAAACCAAAAAGTAAAAATAAAAAGGGAGGAAGGAGGTAGAAAAGAAAGGGGTGAAAAAAAAAGTAATTAACTTTGTCGTAAGCAGTTTATGACGGATAAATGAAAAAAGATAACAACTGGAAGTTAGTAATAAAATTTAAATGAATCGTCCGATATGTCTAAGATGATGTTGTGTTTAATTAGAAATCGTGAGGAATATACATACATATAAATATTATGTGTAAGCGATCATTTTCGACATTCGAGAATGAATATAAAAGTAAACAATTATCGCGAATGCGCAGGTACAATTTATTTTACGCACCTTAAACTTCCAACACTATCTCTCTTTCTCTCTCTCCATTTCCATTTATAACTCTCTCTCTCTCTCTCTCTCTTTACCTCTCTCCTTCCCTCCCTCCTTCTCTCTCTCTCTCTCTCTCTCTCTCTCTCTCTCATAACCGTTTGTCAATTGTTCATTGCGAATAAAGAAAAAAAAAAAGAAGAAGAAGGAATGAAAAGTATTAAGGACAAAATGAAAAAAAGTAATTAAACAAAAGAGAAAACCAAACAAAAAGAAAAAAAAACAAAATATAAAATACACACAAAAAAAAGAGAGAAAAAAAATAAACAATAAGCAAGGAGAAGAAAAAACGACAAAAAAATAACAAAACAAAACAAAACAAAGCACCGATCGCGCAACGTTAGTCTTTAATTTCTTCGGGTGATTCGAAACTTACATTAGAGTAATGACGATGTTTTACAAAGTGTGACAATTACCGATAACTTCCTGAGATACGATAGTAAACAGCGATGATGATAATGATAATGATGATGATGATGATGTCGATGATGATGATGATGTTGATGATGTTGATGATAATGATTTTTGATGTGATGATGATGATGATGATGATGATGATGATGATAATCACGGTGACAAGAGAAAATTAAAAATACAACGTGTTTGATTGCTGGACAGTTAAATGAACATGTATTAATATCGTGTAACCCTCGTACGAAATATATGTGTAATAAAAACATATTTATTGTCGGAACTTTGTTTCTTCTATGGTTTTTCTTTTTTATTTATCTCTCTCTTTCTCTCTGTCTCTCTCTCTCCCCCCCCTTCCTCCCTTCATTTTACACTTTCCTTTTTTCTTTTTTTTTTTAATCATCAACACTTTCCTCTTCTTTTCCGATAGAAATGCTAAAAGAAAAATGTGGAACGCTAAGTTTTATGGATAGGATGAAATAAAACGATTGCTTTGGCTTAATATTATTTGTAAATATATTATTGAGTAACATCTATAATATAATAATGAAAAACCATTTACATTAATAAGTATTATCGTAATATTTTTAATCCGATAGTAAAACATTCATTATGTATAGATTTCGTGGCTCTTAAGCGTGGATTTTTTTGTTTTTATTCTTGTTGTTGTTGTTATCCCTTTTTTCTTTTTTTTTTTTCTTTTATTTATTTATTTATTTATTTTTTGTTTTTTTTTTGTTTTAATTTCATTTTAAGTATAATAGTACCTTTGGATCGATTCTGACGGTGCAGAAAACTTGTACCAATTTTCCTAATCCTTTATTCATTTCTTTTCTTTCGTTTTTCTTTTTTTTTGTTTTTGTTTTTGTTCTTTCGTTAATCTTAAATCCTCCATCTTATCGATATTACCATACGACACGTACACGTTTTTATCAACATTCATTTCTCTTTCTCTCTCACACACGCATTTTTGTTTTCTCTCTCTGTCTTTCTCTCTCTCTCTCTCTCTCTCACTCTCTTTCTCTCTCTTTCTCTTTGTATGCATACAAACACACACACAAACACGCGCGCGTTTCTATTTATTTTAATATAGTCCGTGTGAAGTTCGTTTGCGAGATAAAGCTGATATAACTTTTCGGTAAAAAATGTATTCATCGGCGAGATCATCCTCCATTCGTTTCTTGGCGATCACAATTAATTTATTCGCCGCTCGTCTCGTTATTTACGGCATATATCCACGTAGAAAATCATTCGAAGATCATCGTACTCTGTATCTTTCGCATTTTTGTTTTTTCTTTTTTTTTTTTTGTTCATTTTTTTCTCCCTTTCTTTTGTTATAACAAAATTAAAACGGTAATAAACATTGTCTTATGTCTTACTAGCAGTGCGTATATATATATATATATATATATATACACGCACATGTATGTCGATTATAGATTAAATGTGAAAAGAAGACGAGCAGGATAATTACGTTTCAATAGCGTTTTTGAAAATTATAAATCATTGTGTTTATTTCCTATTCTAATTCCTTTCACTTTTCTTTTTCTTTTTAATAACTTTTATTTTAATAATTAAGCCGAATTGCAAAAGATAAGGAATATCGATTTTCTTTTTTCTCCTTATTTTTTCACTTTTCACTTTTTACTTTCTCCTCGTTGATAATAAACGATGATATTATAGCTTTACATTCGCGAAAAGATATTTTAATTCTTTGACGCAAACTAATTCGTGGATATATTATAAAATAAATTGAAAGATTTGTGATGGCGGCGTTTCGTGTCTACAAAAAAAAAAAGAAAAAAAAAAAAAAAAAAAAGATAAAAAGAAACAACAGAAAAAGTAATGGCGAAATAAATATATCCTCTCTCGATGATATCTCGCTGCTAACAAAGCCATGTGCTCTCTTATTAATTTTATGTGCCATTTACAGGGGAGCGATGACGATTCGCATATTACAATTTACATCCTATTATATAGTTCCAGAGTTCTTTTTGAATTCGAGCCGGTAAGTAAAAGGAAATCCTTCTTTTCTCATTACTCTTTCTATACATTTTATTTCTTTCGTTATATGTTTGTTTTTTTGTTTTTTCTTTTCTTTTTTTTATTTTTTCTCTGTTTTTGTTTTTCCATTCTGAATGAAATGCATCCGGTTAAACTGCGAGCACAAACTTTTACGAATGGATTTGTATTGTATTAACGTACATAGAGATATACGTGCGATCGTGCTAATTAGTAAAATGCGAATCACATGATTTCTTTTTTTTTTTTTCGTTCTTCGATGCTTTTCGAAGTGTACGTAATCATTCGTTTACGACACTAGATCATCCTTATTCTTCTAACTTTACAACAATAAAAACATAGTATATATATACATATATATATATATATATATATATATATATATACTTTTCTTTTGTAATATATTTTATAATTTAAATATTCTTGTATATCTATATAACTATATAACCCTCGATATAAATACCCTGAAATCTACATTCTCTCTCTCTCTTTCTCTCTCTCTTTCTCTCTCTCTCACTCTCTCTCTCTCTCTCTCTCTTAGTTCCAATATAAAATCGAGTTTCTTTCAAACCTCTTTCATCTTGCTACCTCTCCATTTCTCTTATCTTTATACAGGAATGATTAGTATAACACGACCGTGCTACGATCAACGTACGCGCGTCGAAAGCACGTTTGTTCTTTTTTGTTTCTTCTAACTCGATTTTTCTTTAACTTTTTCTTCGTGTGTATGTGTGTGTGTGTGTGTGTGTGTGTGTGTGTTTTCTTTTTTTTCCTTTCTTTTTCTTTTTTTTTCTTTTTTTTTTTCTTTTTTTTCTTTTCTTTTCTCTTCTTTTTTTTTTATTACATCCTCTATTATGTACAAATCGAATCCAATCGTCGATTCGCGCTTTATTTAATATTAGTTAATCCAATTTATTCGAATGGAAAATTTAAGGAAGAAAATGTGTTAAAACATGTTTCCTTTTAAATGCATTTCCTTGCCGGACGACTCTCGTTTTTATATTCTCTTTGATCGATCTGTAACGATGGATCGTGCATTTTTCTTTTTTTTTCTTTTTTCTTTTTATTTTTTGCTCTGTTCATCATCTCCCGTCTCCTCGACGATTCATTATTATTTATAGAGTTTCGATTAAACGGATTGCACTTAAAAATATGCATATATACTTTGTCGTGATTTCGCGAGTGAACGCGTTTCGCGATTATGTCATTTTGTAATCATTCTCTCTCTCTCTCTCTCTCTCTCTCTCTCTCTCTCTCTCTCTCTCTCTCTCTCTCTCTCTCTCTATCACACACAATCGTACGCGCGCGCGCATTCTCTATTTTTTGTTTCTTTTTTCTTTTTATCTTTTTTTCCTTTTTTTTTTCTCTCTCTCTTTACAAATCGGCAGCGAATTCTTCTCTATGAGGAAGAACGATCGCCCGTCGTTCAAAACTTTTCTATACGAGACATATTACTTTTCCTTTTTCTCTTTCTGTCTTTCTTTTTTCTTTCCTACGTACGTACACACAATAGATATGTCGTTTTGCAAATTATCCTGATAAGTCAAGATTAACGGCGAACGATTGGAACTATTATCATCGTCATTGTCGTCATCGTCATAGTCGTCATCGTCGTCATCGTCGTCATCGTCGTCATCGTCGTCATCGTTGTCGTCATTGTCGTCATTGTCGTCATCGTTCGAAGAGCGAACGAAGGATTTCGTTCTTTCTTTTTTATCTTTCAACTTATTGGCAGTGCTCTAATATTTTTAATATGTATTTTTTTTTATGTACGTACGTATCATGTCATTTCGGTTTCGTTTGTTTTGCTTTGTCTTTTTCTTTTTTTTTTCTTTTTCTTCTTTTTGTAATTATTATTATTATTATTATTATTATTATTATTATTATTATTATTATTATTATTATTATTAATATTATTATTATTATTATTTATACAGAAAGGTGCATTCTTAATTTTTACAGATAACTTATGATTTAAAATATTTTTATACACGTAAATAATAATATTTTTATTTATATTTATATTTATATTTATATTTATATTTATATTTATATTTATATATATATATATATGTATATGTATATGTATATGTATATGTATATGTATATGTATATGTATATGTATATGTATATGTATATATTTATATCTTTAAAACCGCTTAATCATTAATATTCGTACAAAGAAACGCCATTCAAGATCTCCGTTTTCGTCCTATAAAAATAACAATAACGACAACAACAATAATAGTATATTAATAATAAAAAAAAATAAATAAATAAATAAATAAATAAAAATAATTATAATAAAAAACAAGAATAATAAGAATAATATTTACTGTGTTTCCGTGTAAAAATCTTCATGACTAAAGTCGGTGATTAGAAAGAAAGAAAAAAAGAAAGAAAGAAAGAAGGAAAGAAAGAAAGAAAGGAAGAAAGAAAGTAAAGAACAGAAAAGAAAAGAAGATTCCGATTTTCGAAAAATAAACAACAACCAACTGAACGAAGATCGATTTCCCCTATCTTCTTTGTCTATAACCTTTCTCTTTATACCTTTTTTTTTTTTTTTTTTTTTTTTTTACAGTAGTAATCGCAAAATCTAAATTGAAGCGCGGATTAAGTACACTCGAACTCGTTAATTATTTTACTCCTTTCTCCTCCTACATCTCTTTTCCTTTGAAGAGCCAACGAGACGGCATCATCATCGTCGCTCAAAACTGCGAATGTGGCAGATACATATACGCTTAAATATGTATTATATCAATTTCTTTCATGTTCATCATCATCATCATTATCATCACCATCCCTTTTGTCATTTTCTCGTTCAATCTCTTTCTCTCTCTCTCTCTCTCTCTTTCTCTTTCTCTCTCTGTCTCTTTCTCTCTCTCTGTCTTTTATACTTACATTCACACATACACATACGCACAAACGATCCCTCTCTCTCTCTCTCTCTCTCTCTCTCTCGCTTTTTATCACTCTCGATCGACTATCAACGGATTCACGTAATATTGGCCCCAGCACCCTTGTTTTTATAATACATCGTTTTATATAACATCCTGTACGTTCAATACGACGCTCTCGATTCATTCCTTTCGATCTCTCTCTCTCTCTCTCTCACACTCTCTCACTCTTTCTCTTTCTTACTCTCTTTCTCTCTTTCTCTCTCTCTTTCTCTATTTCTCTCTTTCTTTCTCACTCTCACTCTCTCTCTCTCTCTCTCTTTCGCTCTCTCTTTCTTTCTTTCTTTCTTTCTTTTTCTTTCTTACTCTTTCTATATTAAGAATACCACTATTTGATCTATTTTTGAAGGAATATTTCTGAATCTGACGCGATTCTTTAATAAAAATCGTAATTAATATTAACCGGAAAGGAAAGATCCAAATCAAAGCAAACCAAAGCAAACCAAAGGAAACCAAACCTAACCGACGGATCCTTGCCAAATAATCTCTTAGAGGAAATCGATTAGAAGGCAAACAGAGTAACGCATATTCATGTGTAATATGTAAGTATGTATTTATGTATGTATATATACTTATACATACATACGTATATATTTTATAGCAATATGAGTACATTAGATTTGTGTTATCCGACATTCGATTTTTAATATCCGATCATTTCTTTTTCTTTTCTTTTTTATTTTTTTTTTTTTACGATTTCTTTTTCTTTTCCTTTTTTTTCTATTCTATTTCCTTAACCCTCTCCACTCTATGAATGAATTTCTATCTTGTCATTACGTCGACGACAATGCGAAAGAAAATCTCTGTGTGTGTGTGTGTGTGTGTATTTCGAGAAAAGAGGAAAAAAAAGAAGAAAGAAAGAAAGAAAAAAAAAGAAAGGAAGAAAGAGAGATCCAAAAAAAAAAAGAAGAAAAAAATATAGACACGCCAGACGGCACACGATAGTATAATGTGTGTTTTACTCCGATCGAAATTGCTACGAAATTACGAAAGGGAAGTTGCTCGCGCAAGTTACCAATATGGGGAGTAGAAGCAAATCGTAACCTAGCGGAAAAATCAGATTTCCAACAAGGGGTATGAGCACGGAATATATGACCACGTTACCGATGGGAGTGAAATCGAAGTGAACTGGGAGTAAACCAGAATTGAGTTTACCATCCTTCCCTTACTATCTCTCTTTCTCTTTCTCTTTCTCTCTCTTTATCCTCTTTTCCTATGCCGAGTGAGAACAAAATAAAATCACACTGACAATGAGATCTCGACTTTGGCCGATGATTCGTTTTCTTTTCTACGTTTGTTTTTATCCTTCTTTCTCTTATAAATCTTATAATAAGTATTTACTCGCATACATGCGTACTCATTTAAATATATATTTATCGTCAGTACTTACGTACATATGGAAGTAAGTAAGTATATATATATATATATATATATTATTCTCCGTTACTAACTTCAAACAAATCTGTTTCACTTTCGTTACCATATATTCCCGAACGTATTTAAATTTTCCCTCTTGTTGTCATTTTATTACAATTAATTAATAATGTATAACTTTTAAAACCACAGTTCTATTGAATAGTTTACGATCTGAATCAATAATATCGAATAAATTGAATTGAATATAATTCATTCTTTCTTTGTCTTATAGACGATAACAAAAATCGAACGTACGGATATTGAATTTTCATTTTCACCGTCGGTAGAGATAGATAGATAATACGTAAGGAAAAAAGAAAAAAGAGAGAGAAAAAAAAATAGGAAAATAAAAACCAAAGGAAACAAAAGGTAAACAAGAAAGAGAAGAAAGGGGATACATAGTTTTTTCTTTTACTCGTTGTGCAAACGTATCGTTTTATTCGATTAATCTTCCAGCAAAGATTAGCTAAGTTAAAGCTAAGCTAGCTAGCTTAGTTGCATCGTCGTTCCGCGGTCTGCCACATTCGTAGCGATGTTAAATATATCGTAAGTAATAGCAATAATATTATTAGTGATAAGATTAGTAATATTAATGATAATAGCAATAGTAAGTTTATCGTTGAATATAAATAAATAAATAAATAAATAATTTATACACAACTTCTTCTATCCAGATACTTTTCACGCGGTCACTCTTCTTCTCTTAATCAGCACTGTTTATCATTTTCTTATGCTTTTCATTTTTTTTTCCTCATTCTCCTCCTCCTTCTCCTCTTCCTTTTTTTTCCTTTCTCTTATCTTACGATGCACGAAGTGCGAATATCGCTTAACTCCTAAAAAAATCGATTATTATATATACTTTCTCCTTCGTCTTTTCTCGCGAGTTTATTTAGTTTTCTCCTTCACTCCCTCCCTCTCTCTCTCTCTCTCTCTCGCTCTCTCATTCTCTCTCACTCTCTCTCTCTCTCTTTCTCTCTCATCTTTCATTCGTATTTTGAAATTCGTCACATCATCCATCGAAAAGATTTTTCTTCCTTTAAACTATACAGCCACTCGCGTATGGCGCTTCAAAGTTCAGTGGCATCACCTCGCGATGTATCTGCCAAAGAGGATGCCGCTGAGAACGATGAGGAGCACAGTGGAGGACACGTGTGACCTCCACGACGACGCAGACGAGATGTCGCCGCATTGAACTGCAAACAACAAGAACAAATATATGTATGTATATACATATGTATATATATATATGTTTGTGTGTATGTGTGTGTGTGTGTGTGTGTGTGTGTGTGTGTATGAGTTTATATATATGTATGTATGTATGTATATATATATTACAGTCAATGGATCACACACTATACCAAATATCTATCTATCTATCTATCTATCTATCTGTCTATATTCTCCTACATAGATTCACCCATTTTATTTTTAAACGTACACGATATGTCTGTTGTAAATGTTCGCTTTATGGACGAACAACAACACAGCCAGCTAACATAACGAACAAATCAATTTTAACGGACGGATCGTTGCGAAATCGTGATGGAGAGTATGAGTACCTACATGTTCGGAAAATTATTCGACGGACAGCTTTGGTTACAACTATACACACGTATGACGTACATACATGTCATAAAATATAACGTGTAAAAAGTACTTCAATCATCTCTCTCTCTCTCTCTCTCTCTCTCTCTCTCTCTCTCTCTCTTTCTCTCTTTCTCTCTCTCTCTGTCTTTATTTTATGTATTCAGCTGCCAGAAATATTTCATTTCTATATTATGCGTATATATATATATATATATATATATATATATATATATATATATATTCGCTTTTCGAATAATCGATTTTCATTAAAGCAATGTGAGATATGATACTGAAAAAAAAAAAGAAAAAAAAATATATAACTACTGCTTTACATGTACGCGTTAAAAATTTTATATTTGCATAATTGAAAGAAACGAACAAAAAAAAAAAGAAATACTTTCGATGAGCGACGACGACTCGTCAACTTCAAGTAGATAACAATTTTGATATTACGTATTGGACGGAATACTTTCATATGGAATGAATCACGTATATTATAACTTATGGCTTCTTCTCCTTCGGGTGACATATGAACGTTTATACCGTGCAGAAACCACGAATGAACGTATGACGATGTGGTACGACCATAAATTTGCCCGAGTGAGATCAAGCTGCGTACAAATACGCGAATTCCCGCGTTGAAATTAATTATATGCAAGCGCGGTGTAGGTTTCGTCATTGCAAGCAGAAATTATTTTGCGAGAAATAGAGATAGAAATATATATATATATATATATAGAGAGAGAGATAGAGATAGAGATAGAGATAGAGATAGGGATAAAGATAGAGATGAAGGATAGAGAGAGAGAGAGAGAGAGAGAGAGAGAAATTTTTGAAATTCAAATCGACGATGATATACAAGCTTTTCATGAAGGAACATCTTTAAAATTGTATTTGAAAGAAATGAATGAAAAGGAAAGGTAAAAGAAGAAGAGGAAACGGGGGTGAGGGAGGGGGAGGGGAATAGAGAAAAAAGAAAAAGAAATTGAATGAAAGAAATAAAAGTAAAAGAAAAACATAGCCGAGTAAAGTCCGTCAATCTATCTTTATTTCTATCTCTATCTTTCACCAAACTCTAATCTCTATTTCTATCTATCCATCTATCTATCTATCTATCTATCCATCCATTCATCCCTCCTTCTCTCTTCAAACTTATTTATCAAATTCCTCGAATGCTTACCGTAGGAAGTGAGGTTAACCTGCCAAGAGACAGGATGCCGATGCGAGGCTCTCGGACATGATGCAAGATGACCCGTCACAGAAAGTTCTCTATCTCCGGTCGTAGCGGCGGATGCACTGTAAACGAGGCAATAACGGCCGACGTCGGTACTCGCCACCAAGTAAGCCGTGTCGTTCTCGATCCAGGTTCCATGACACAAATACTCTGAAAAAGAAAAGAAAAAAGAAGAAAAAAAAGAAAAAAAAAAAGAAAAGAAGAGAAGTTAAAAAAGGGGAAGATAAAAAGAAAAAAAACGAGAAAGACAAGAAGGAAGAATGGAAGAAAGGAAGACGTAGAAAAAATTGTCGAGCTCTTTTCTTTTCTTTTTTTTTTTTTTTTTTTTTTTTTTTTTTTTTTTTTTTTTTTTTTGAAGATAAAAGAAGGAGATAGTGGAGAGTATGGCGATGGTAGAATGATGATGATGATGATGATGATGATTAATTAACGTTTGATTATTCGTGAAGAATGCTTTTTAAAAAAACGTGAAAATTCAAGGAGTTTCAAATAACGATTTTAAGAAAGTAAAACATTCCACCAATTCGATTCGCCGCAAAGGGGCGGACGTATTCGACGACTCGAAAAGATAGCAAAGTCGTAAATCGTTTGATATGGGTCGTGACAATTCGAGCGAGTACACCTGATCGAAGTTGAGACTCTGCGAAGGGAAAATTTACAGCGTGGCTCATCGAATCTCTTACTGTCTCTCTCTCTCTCTCTCTCTTTCTCTCTTTCTTTTTCTTTTCTTTTTTTTCTTCTTTTTCCTCCTACTCTATTTCTTCCTTTCTTACTTTCTCTTATTTTATCCTTCTCTTTCTATCGGTATAGCACTCTCTTTCAGCTTTGTGTAAGTAGAAAATCGGTATCCAGCATCGTTCAAGAAACTAATAATGCGGTTCACCTTATTTCTCTCTCTCTCTCTCTCTCTCTCTCTCTGTCTCTCTCCCATTTCTCTTCTTCTTCTCCTCCTTCTCCTCCTCCTCCTTCTTCTTCTTCTTCTTCTTCTTCTTCTTCTTCTCTTTTCATCTCGAGAACCGTAAGAAACTTAGATCGATAGAAATGTGCACCTAGAGTTCTCTCTTCATGGGTACCCATCGAGTTTAGGATCCACACATTCGATTTTATTCGAGGGTAAGGAGAAGCTGTGCGAAGAACAACTTTCGCCAAAGCCGATATTTGTTGAACGGTCGAAGGGTAGGTAGTATAGGATAGCTGACGTTTTCATGGACGGGAAAACTCGTCGTAATTGAAAAGTAGAAAAGGTGGATGAAATTTTCAAACTGGACAAACAACAACAACCAACCTAACTGACCGCGTATATATGTATATAAGTAACTACTACGTAACGTTCGATTATTATTAATGGTTTATTATCGTAGAAAGAAAGAAAGAAAAAAAGGAAGGAAGAAAGAAAGAAAGAAAGAAAGAGAGAAAAACGGAAGAGTAAATAAAAGGAAAATTACAAATTTCTAATAAGAATGACGACCTTGAACTAATAACAAAGAAACTATTGTCAATTCGTAAGAATTGAACAAGACCTTTACGTTTACGTTGATAAACAGTACGATAGAGATAGAGAGAAGGAGAGAGAGAGAGAGAGAGAGAGAGAGAAAAAGAGATAGCAAGAAGAGATCAATTGTTTGTACTAAGTCTTAACAGCCATTTTGCTTTCCACTCGTTCTCGTTGCTCTTGTGTCGAAGCGCACATACACATTCAATTACGTAACGTGTGCGATCTCTGTGCCTCGACTAACACGAGACACGAGAGGCGGCTCGAGTGCCTAAATCCCTGCTTTTGTCAACGCGCTTCGTTCGTTCGTTCATTCGCTCGTTCGCTCGTCGCGTACTATCGAGAGAGAGAGAGAGAGAGAGAGAGAGAGAGAGAGAGAGAGAGAGAGAGAGAGAGAGAGAGAGAGAGAGCTGTTCCCGCTAAAATAATTCCAGAATCCAGATGCGAAACGTGGTTTGTCGTCTGTCTCAAGGCTCAAGTGCATTAATACCACGAAGGATTATTACGTAGGACCGTGATAAACGTTACGCTGCAACCTGCTGTAAATTAACAACCAATCTTCACGATATATCATATCTCTCTCTTTCTCTCTCTCTCTATCTCTGTCCGTCTATCTTTCTTTTCTGTTTTGTATAAGGATAAGAGCATTTACGATAATAATAGGGATCACGAAGACGGATGAGTCTGATAAAAGAAATAAAAAAGACTGATCCATCGAACTTTCCTTCCTCGTGACGTTCTTTCATAAAATAAAACACCTTTGGGTATTCCTAAAGCGATTCGGGAAAAGTTTATTAAGATGATCTTCTAAAACGTTTGGAAAAACAAAAGAGAAGAAAGAGAAGAAGGAAAAAGTAAAAAAATAACTCGTTCGATCGTAACGCGCTATAAAAGGAGAATGAATCGACGAAACGAAACGAAACGAAACAAAAAGAAAACAAAAAAAAAAAAAACAAAAGAAAAAAGAAAGAAAAACAGAAGACAAAACGAAAAGAAGAAGAAAAGAAAAACGAGAAAAATCAAGCTAGCGAATGAAGATAAAAACGAAGATTGTCTTGAAAATTATCTGAGAAGATCATTCCCGCCGTCCCCTTTCGCCCCCCTTCCCAGGAATCGCTTGGAAGAAAAATATTGTGTTTTATTAATGTGTTAGATATAATGGCGACGATGTAACGTGATAACGTAACATCGTAGTAAGCAAGACGATTAAAATTGATTAACTCGACTTCCCAAGTCGAGTTGTTCTCTCTCTCTCTCTCTCTCTCTCTCTCTCTCTCTTTCTAATTCTCTTTGTTTCTCCAAAGCGCGTACAACGAAGCGACGAAACTAATTGACCGATACCCCTTTGGAGTTTGCCTCGACGTGCTTACAACTAAATAAAGCGAGAACTCTCTAGCGAGGAACGCGCCGACGCGTAGAGCTTAGCGAAGCCGTCACGCCAGCGCCTTTCCTTCGACTAACTATCGTTGCTCTCTCGATAACTTTACTTCGAAGTAAGAGTCAAGTCAGAAAGAGAGAGAGAGAGAGGGAGAGAGAGAGAGAGAGAGAGAGAAAGAGAGAGAGAGAGTGAACGATAGATAGATAGATAGAGAAAGAGGGTGGTTATGCTTGAGGGTGAAACGGGTCGGGACAAGGGGTGTGAGCTGGAGCGAGTAATCCGATAAGATGTTCCTGGCGGACGTGTTCCACAGTCATAGTCGAACTCTTCCTTCTCGCTCGAGCTTCTGTGGTGTCTGATCTATCCATCCAACCAACGTCGAAGTAAGTACGAGCAAAAGTGTACAAAGAAAAAGGAGAAAGAGAAAAGAGAGAGATTCGAGGATGGGTAAGATGTAGGGGGAGGAACTAGGAAAGGGAGCTTTCTCCATCGATTCTACCGACTCTCAACGTCATACGTTCCGCGTCGTAATATCACCCTTCCTCTTCCTACTCTTCTCATCTCTTCCTCCTCCTCCTCTTTCTTCTACTCCTTCATTCCTCTCTTATCCTCTTTCTCTGATACTCCTTTCAATACTCTCGGCTTGTTAACGTTTACGGGCGCTCTCAGACAAACCTTTCAAACCTACTTCGACCGTAAGTATCTATAAAAGGTATTTACGTTTGTTTTACGTAAAGGACATATATTAGATGGGATATAGAAACAAATCGATCGGAGATTATATCTGTATCTTGGATTTAAATATTCTTATCTCGTAGATTAGAATTGTATGACCTTTTCTAAAGTAAAGGAACTTTTTGTGTACACATTCGAGTATTCCACGAAGACAATGTTTAAGAAGAACGAAGACTGAGAGAGAGAGAGGGAGGGGGGAGAAGAGGGAAGGAGGGAGGGAGAGACAAGAGAGAGATTGTTGATGGTTCCACTCGACGATATATTTAATTAACAAAATATCTTAGAGTTAATTGCTCGTGTAAACCGTGCTAACGAAGATTAATGCGAAGGATAGAGAATAGTAAAGGATCTTACCGGATAGTGCTTCGTCGCTGCAGGAGGTCGCAAACTCCATTCGATCGGGCGTCCTGCATCCTATATCCAACCAACGAACTCTCTCGTGATGGCATCGCCTTGGGAACGGCGTCGACGTCACTCTAACGTCCTTTACTTCGACGACGTTGGCTATGCTTACCTCACCGTCCACTCCTACAGTATCCTCGACATTGTCGGCGCTATGCCAGAACATCACGGAAACGATTTCGTAATGACCAAGATACGGGCATTGTCTTGTCATTGGATCCGATGCTGATAAGTTCATGAAAAGAAACAAGAGAAAAAGGAAAAACTAATGACATTGAATGGACGGATGTTATTCGTTCAATATTTTTTTTTTTCTTTTTCTTTTCTTTTCTTTTCTTTTTCTTTTAAAGATAGGTATATATATATATATATATATGTATATATATATATATATATATATATATATATATCAAGAATTTGATTTAGAAAAAGAAGAGGAGAAAAAGACAAGGAAAAAAAGAAGAGAGACAAAGAGAGAGAGAGAGAGAGAGAGAGAGAGAAGTTTCAAATATAAAGACGATCCTGTATCGATGTAAAAAGAAAAAAAAAAATAATAAAAGAGAAAAGAGTTTTTTCATTCTTGATATTTCGTTCGAGGTTCAAATTTCGCGAACGAAAAGTAACGGCACCAATGCTCCCGACTATATTTCCTTCGTGCATTTCCACTTTTAACCGAACTACATAGAATGGAATTTATTCGTTTGGGCATGCTATCTCGCGCGTATTTGTACGTCGAAAGTTAGAATAGTGGGAGGAGAGAGAAAGAAAGAGAGAGAGAGAGGGAGAGAGAGAGAAAGACAGACAGAGAGAGAGAGAGAGAGAGAGAGAAAGAGAGAGAGAAAGACAGACAGAGAGAGAGAGAGAGAGAGAGAGAGAGAGAGAGAGAGAGAAAGAGAGAGAGAAAGACAGACAGAGAGAGAGAGAGAGAGAGAGAGAGAGAGAGAGAATCGTGAGTAAAACCACGATAAATTCGAAACGACCAGGTTGGTCTTCGTCACGCTTATGGAATCGAGTAATGGCTATAACGATTTGAGATTCGCGAAAGAGAGAAAGATGTTATGTGTGCGCTCGTAAAGACGTACCTAGTGTGCGAATTGATTGTTAAATTTTGCGTACTAGTTTCTAACTTTCGACGTTCTACGTATCGTAACATATGTTACTGGGTACATTGAAATAAGTTCGAAGGTAAAAGCACGACCATACTGTTTACACAGTCGTATAAATGGTATAGCTCGTAAATTATACGATTGTTACGTACTTTGATACTTTTGTTAAATTCGATGATACCGATTTTGCAAATAATGAATTATCTTTATCCCTTTCTTTCTTTCTTTCTCTCTCTCTCTCTCTCTGTCTTTCTCTCTCTCTCTGTCTCTATCTATCTATCTCTTTCTTTCTTTTTTATTTTGTAAACGTCTTGGCATCGTCGACCGATCGATAGCCCGATGTATGTATGTATGTACGCCCAAATAAGTTCGGACAAGGTGTATAGTTTGCGAGCACGTTCCAGTTCGAGTTTTCCCTTGGATTAAGCGCGTCCCTCCCACTGACGGCTCTCCAACATCGTCGTCGTCCTCTTGACCCTCTTCTTTCCTCCTTACTCCTCAAAGAGATTATACCTTTCTTGTTTCTTCTTTATGTCTATCCTTATCCTCTCTTTGTCTTTCTTTTTTTCGGTCAACAACGAACTTGGAAGAAAGGAATAAGAAAAGAAAAGAAAAAAGAAAAAAGAAAAAAAAAAAAAAAGCAAGAGAGAAAAAGAAAAAAAGAAAAGAAAGAGAAGTAAAGTCGATTTTTTTCTTTTTTTTCCTTTTATCTTTCAGCAAAGACTTTCACAAGTTCGAGATTACTCGAAGTCGAGGGGGAAGGGAGGAGGAAATGTGGAGGGATGGTAGTGATCAGTCGAGCGAGAAACACGCTTGCTCGATAACGGATAATAACGGAAATCGAGAAGCCACGAAGTCAAACTCGAAGTGAGAAGAACGCTCTGCAACTTTCTCTTTCTTTCTTTCTTTCTTTCTTTCTTTCTTTCTTCCTTTCTTTCTCTATCTATCCTTCTCTCTCTCTCTCTCTCTCTGTCTCTCTGTCTTTCTGTCTCTTTCTTCCTCTCTCTTTCTTTCTTTCGAACGAAACATTCAATTTACAGCTGATAAGCAGTTTCTTTGGAGAGTTTCAAATTCGATTTTAGCTTTGCCATGACAATTTGAAAGATCAATAAATTGTGGTGATAACATATGTATGCTGGATGTCGAATGGATTCTCTCTCTCTCTCTCTCTCTCTCTCTCTCTCTTTATCACGAATTCGTTTAGAATCATCAAGTCCGGTCGTTTCTCTTGTTCAAGCTCACGTACTGGAATAATACAAGAGAAAATATATTTCCAAAACGATCCTTGCTGACTTACTAATGAACGTCGTGAACGGTGTCGAATGGGAGTTGAATGTACTCGAGTTGCACACGTCGTCCGGCTGCTGGCTCCATTTTGATAGTTGCATCTCTATCACGTGTTCGTCCCTTTTATGAAACATGATGCAAACGTAACCGTTTTTGCTGAAACATAAACGAAAATAAAGGGGGAGCGTTATGGAACCGACTTTCGTTTATCGACGTTACCTCCATTTCTATTTTCTCGATATACCCTGTTATACGAATAATCTCAAACGATCTATCTTCGAGCCGTTACAACATTTAATTTAAAAGATAAAACAGAGAAGAGAAGAAGGAAGTAAAGAAAGGAAGAAAAAGGAAAGGAGGGAAAAAAGAAGGATCAAAAAAATGAAGAAAAAAAAAAAGAAAAAGAGAAGAAAGAAAAAAGGAACGAAAGAAAGAGAGAATGATAGAGGGGAAAGGGGGAAAAAGATGGAAAGGAATTAAACCGGAAGGGTATGGCCTTTGGGATGGAAGGGCGGAAGGATGTTAAATCTCCGCTTCTCCTTCGGGCTAGAAGGGAATTAAAGATTTCGTTTCGTTTAAAATTCTTCTCCTCTTCTTTCGTATAAACTCTCTCGTGATGCCACTCGTCGTCGTATACCAACGACGACGACGACGACGACGACGACGACGACGGCGACGACAACAACGGCAACGACGGCAACGACGGCAACGACGACGACGACGACGACTTTGCCGATAGCCGAGAAACTTTTAAACGATCTTGTTAAATAATTTTGAAATTCTATTTAAAATACTTCCATTCGCGCTAGCGAGTATTAAAATATTATTAATTGGATTACTTGAATTTTTTTATTAACATCTACCTCTTTGT
>NC_140816.1:2145000-2155000 GCF_050613455.1 Vespa mandarinia | reverse complement strand
TTTCATTTAAAAAATTTCACTTGTTCTTGGACAACTTTGATTAATTTCACTAAAAAAAAAAAAAAAAAAAAAAAAAAAAAAGAATTACCAGAACTAATTTTATCAGAAATTTTTAATAAAACTCGATGAAACAAATTTAGATCATTCATTCGAGGTATTCGAGTGTACGTTTCATATAAAATATGAAAACATTTATAGAATTTCATTGAAGGATCCTCTTGTAACACGTTTCTTGATTTAATTTAATGAAGCAGAGAATAGAATAGTGATGTGCGTGTATCGAGAAACGAGAGAATACTAACGTAAAAGGAAAGAAAAAGATATGAAAAAAAAAAAAAAAAAAAAAAAAAAAAGAAGAAGAAAAAAAAGACAAAAAGAAGGAACAACGGACGAGTGGCAATCATGATGGCAGGCGGTACGATGGTTTAATTAATTAAATTGCACAACAGCAATTTACATCCGGTTTCCTGAGTGCATTTAGGAGTAGCTCAGACGATACCAGAGATATCCCGAGGGAGCAATAGCGGTTTCTTACGGGCATGAGCACGACTCGTTCGGCACACTTGCTCGACCTCATCCGCGTCTTTCCGCATCGCATAATTCTCCTCGAGTCCGATGCAATCGGACACAGCTGGAACTTCTTCCCCACCTCTGCTTTTCTCCTCTCCACCATTCTCCTCTCCTTCTTTTTTGCCATCCTCCTCTTCTCACTCTCTCTCTCTCTCTCTTTCTCTCTTTCCCTTTCCAAACACCATTCTACCCTTTGCCCTCCTTTCTTTTTCTTGTCCTTTTCGCTTTTTTCTTCTTCTCTGTTCTTTCTGATACACCTGCCTGTTTCTCATTAATTGCAAGATTTTCTTTCGGTGGGAGGGGAGAAGAAGTGGGGGTTTTTAAAAAAAAAAAAAAGCAAAAGCAAGAAAGAAAAGGAACGAAGGAATGGAACGAAGGAATGGAAGGGAGGAAGGAAGAAAAAAAAGAAAAAGAAGAAGAAAGTAGAAAACAAGAGAATTCTCTTAACATTAGATTCGATTTTATCCGTAAAAAGATTCGAAGTCGAAGTAGTAAAAGTCTTAGCGTGGTCGGACGCGTTCGCAGCAAAACGATGCTTCTTGCGACTTCGTAGATTTTTACGAGCCGAGAAAAAGAAGAAGAAGAAAAAGAAGAAGACGAAGAAGAAGAAGAAGAAGAAGAAGAAGAAGAAGTAGTAGTAGTAGTAGTAGAAAGAGAAAAAGAAGAAGAAAAAAAAGAGAAAGAAGAAAAAGGAAAAGTCGTCATATGAGTCGGCTTCTAATGCACATCCGGTCGTTAGACCAAAAGACAGTCTTATGCGCGATGCACTTTTAGGAACGTTCAACCAGACGTTGTCGCGTCTTGGTTATGTTACTTATCCCATAGTTCTCTCTTTTTCTCTCTCGAAATAATTCTGAAGATTGTGGCGAAGTGGCTCGTCCATGTCGAATAGAATGGTGATATATTAGAAAAGGGGTTAAGAAATGTTGAGGGAAAGTAGAAAAAGTAGAAGAAGTGATAAAAGAGAAAAAGATCGAAAAAAGCTATTCTTAGACGATAGAACTACCGTTGCTCCTCATCTTTTCCAGGACGATTCTACGACGTCGATATATCGAATTCTCTCTCTCTCTCTCTCTCTCTCTCTCTCTCTCTTTATCTCTTTCTCACTCTTCCACTTTTTTTTATCTTTTTCCCTCGTTAGATATCCATTTCTCGCATCGAGCTCTTCGTTAACTGTCGTCCAAAAGGCTCCTATCTCTCTCTTTCTCTCTCTCTCTCTCTCTCTCTCTCTCTCTCTCTCTCTCAACCGCTCTCTTCGCACTAGTGCCACGGGCGTATATGTACTCGACGATATCGCGTTTCCCTACGAGTAATTTGAGCTTACGCCATCCAGCGTACCAGCGTACTCGAATCATTTAAAATACTCATGTGCACGAGGGAACAAGGATACAAGGGAAATAGGAGGTGGAAGAGAGGAAGAGAAGTAGATAGATAGAGAAAGGGAGGGGGAGGGGGAGGGGGAGGAAGGGGGGTTGGAAGGGAAGGAGAGACAGGAGGGACAGGACGGAATGGGTGCTACTAGGATGGGTGGCGCTCTCGCGTCAAACGAAAGTCGCGTTATTGCGCTTTCGAAGGGCGACCGGAATTCTCCACTTTTTTTGGTTAACGCGAACCGACGATAAAACGCGATCCTCGTCCAACGAATCTTTCTGCCTTCAGCTTTTAAACGCTGATCAGGATCACTGTGGCTCGACGTGCCTCTCTTTCTCTTTTTCTCTTTCTCTCTTTCTCTCTCTCTCTCTCTCTCTTTATCTCATTCACTATTTTTTCTCCTTTTCTTCTTGCTTTTTTCCCCTTTTCTCTTTCACTCTCTTTCTCTCTCTCTCTCTCTCTCTCTCTTTCTCTCTTTCTCTTTCTCTCTTTCTCTTTTTGTACGAACAGAAAATACAGTGCGAACGAACTCGTGAAAGTCGATGCGAGCTAAAGCTTCGGGCGTGTCCGCCGGTTGAAAAATTGACAAATTCGCTTTTTTCTCAGGAAGAGAGAGAGAGAGAGAGAAAGAGAGAGAAAGAGAAAGGGAGAGAGAAAGAGAGAAGAGCGGAAAAACGTCGGATCCAGATTAAAATACTCGCACGTACACGTAACGGATATCGACGAGGCTTCAACTGTCACAACGTACCTGCATACCTATTTATATATCGAGATAGAAAATATGCGGACGGACGAATCGATCATTCCGTATGAATTGCACATGACAGTTGCATAAAGGCTACCCTACGCCAAGTATATTTACATAAATGGAAACATACAAATTTATTTTCGATCTTTCAACCTCGCTTGCCCAAATATCTCTGCGTGATTAATCGATTATCTCAAATAACATACGTCAATATGATTTCTAACGTCGTCGAAACAAAAAGAAAAAAAAGAAAAAAAAAAAAAAGAAAAAAGAAAAAGAAAACAAAAAAAGAAAGAAAGAAAGGAAGAAAGGAAAAAAAAAGAAAGAAATAAAGAAAAGGGGGACGGAGGAAACAATGTAAATAAACGGAAACGGCGTATCTATTTTTTTTTTATCGAGTATTGACTTTTCCATACTTCAGGAAATGGATAAAATGTTAAATTTTAGGACTGTTACGAATTGGAAAAATTCGTTTGAATTTAACTCGTGCAGAAGAGCGAATCGAGACCGGTAATTTTTCGGAGGAAATTTCAAATGCTCGTACCGCCAGGGAAGAATCGAGCTCGTTTCCGTCAAATCTGTCACACGTCAATTTCTATAGACTGGTGATACACCGTAGTAACTTCGTTTTATATAGTGACAAACTATCGACTGATAGACTGACTCGTTTAATTTATTATCCGTTTCATCGTATATGTAATATATATTAATTTCAAGCATTTTTCTTGACATTTGTATTTTCACGTAAACGTAAAGAACAGATATTGAAAATCATTTAATAAGATTTTACGTTCGTTTAAATGATCAAATGTCCGACTCGTTTGTTAATACAAAAAAGGAATAGGGAACGTACAATCATACGTACGTCATGTTTTCTTCGCGAAAAATGTTTATCCACGTTAAAACGTTTATATCGTATGCCAAGAGAAAAATACATGGAGATGTGCATGATGTTTTAACGAGCCTTTATCATAAAGTTGTGCGAGCGAGCTTTAATAAACCGCCGTAGAGAAAAGGAACCATCTTCCTTTGTCTCTCTACTTAATGTAATTATTTTAATTCTTTAACCGGCGAATTAACCACGACTACGATGGACGCCGGCGATTCTTACGGTCGTGAAATTATTTTTCGCATTTTTCGCTTTTTCGATATGTATACCTCACAAAGACGATGTACGAGAGTACAGAGAAAGAGAGAGAGAAAGAGAGAGAGAGAGAGAGAGAGAGATAAAAATTCTCAGTTTGATGATGGCTACGTTATAAAAAAAATCACATATTATTATTCACTATGAAATGAAAAGTTAACTATCCTAACAATAATTCTTCCACGGTATTCGTATTTCATACCTTTTTCTTTATATTTAAATGAATACATTCTTGCATCGAGTTCATATATTATTTCCTTGTAAGGAAAAAGAATCACGTAAAATTTTATGTTTCTTAAGAAGAATCGAAGTAATAAAATGATTATCGAAATTTCTCTCGAATTTACGGAACGTCTGTCTGTTTAATATTTCATAACGTTATTTTAGATAATTTTTTACACTTTTAATTCGTCATCCGACGTAATTACTTGGATCTTATCGAAAAACGAATATCTTCGTATAAATATAATATAAATATAATATTAATATAATATAATATAATATAAATATAATATAAATATAAATATAATATCGTATAAATATAATATAAATATAATATAAATATAATATAATATAAATATAATATATATATATATATATATATCCGTCTATCTATATACTTTCGTATTAAAGATCCCCCGTGTTACTTTACTGAACGATATTTCATTCATAGAAAGGAATGATCGGTGCCAAACGATCGTTTTCCGTTCGCGTATCATAACACCGGCCGAAGTGGTTTGATGGCCGATTTCGTTGGTGCACGTACACAATAATTTTCTATTTCCTGGCGACTCGGCTTGCGGATAGATGCCGAGGTACTTCCGCTTGACAAGTTGACGGTCAGCGAGCAATTTTCCAACCGATTGAACGACGAAACGTCGGACTAAAGTCACCACCCACTCTCCATCTATCTATCTCTCTCTCATTCACATACTCTCTCTCTCTCTCTCTCTCTTTCTCTCTCTCTCTCTCTATCCCTTCTCTTATTCTCCAGCTTTCTTCTTCTTCGATCTATACGACGACGAGGGACGACCGCTTGTTTACTTCGTGCCGAGGTTGAACCCCTCTCTTAAAACGCCATCGAGAACGAGAACTCTAGACGTATCTTTCGTATCCCGTAGAAATCACGTATCGGGGATTTGTAATTCGAAAAACATAAAAGTCCGATGGTTGGTTATAACAGGAGAACCCTCGATGCTAAAGCCTCGATAAATTGAATTATCGACGTAACTTCTATCTCCTCCATTTCATTTCTCTTTCTATCTATTTCATTTCTCTTTCTCCCTATCATCTCTTTGAATTTTGATGCGTATTTTATCTCACGATACCATACGTATGTACGCATGTATGTATGTACGATTTTACTCTCCTCGCTTAAACCGACATTATTTTGAAACCACGAATAAATAATACCGTTTAGTCTCGTTTGAGTTATTCAAACAATTACGATACCCTATTCTCTCTCTCTCTCTCTTTCTCTCTCTTTCTCTTTTTCTCTCTTTCTCTTTCTTTCTCTGTCTGTCTATCTGTCTGTCTGTCTTTTTCCCTCTTTTACACATACGTAGAGAATATTCATTCTGTTTTAGGACGATTGAAATAACTATCGTTGGTTAACCGAAATATTCGGGACCAAACAACAGTAAAATACCTGTAATTTAACGGCCACAGTACGTAATGATATCGTCTATTTATCTTTGTCTATCTCTCCGTCTCTCTCTCTCTCTCTCTCTCTCTCTCTCTAATCACTCTCCTTTTACCCTATTTGGCAATCCTCTCATCGTAAATTCGGTATCGAAAGAAGAATAATTTCAATGAAATTAATTCGATCATCCATGCGAAAGAGAAAAAAAAATAAAGAGAGAGAGAGAGAGAGAGAGAAAGAAAGAGAGAGAGAGAGAGAGAGAGAGAGAGAATAAAATTGTAAAGTGAGAAAGTGCAAACTGGATGAGCGATTGAGCTTATTCTAGGAGAACTATATAAATAGTGAATGGGATTGGACGAAAGTGCATCGTAACTTGGACGTCACGAAGGTAACAATAAAAAGGAAGCTCGTAAATTTCTAACAGGGTCCGCAGAGAAACAGGATGCGAGTCGGCTCGCTTGACGATCAATTAAGATAGAAAAAGAGGATAGCCCCGGATAAATAGATAGGAACAGTATAGCGGAAAAATTAGATGGTTAGACGAACAAGGTGGTTCTACGGAGAACGATTGAAGTAAGAAAATAAAAAAAAAATGAGAGAGAGAGAGAGAAAAAAGAAGAGAGAAAGAGTGAATGGAAGAGAAAAAATAAACCGCTTGAACAAAAAGGATTTCATCGAGTTCCTTGTCTAAAAGAGTGAAAGAGAGAGAGAGAGAGAGAGAGAGAGAGAGAAAGAGAGAGAGAGAGAGAGAGAGAGAGAGAGAAAGAGAGAGAGAGAGAGAGAGAGAGAAAGAGGAAGATATCTTTCGATTTTGCACGTTTGTTTTTAGTTCGACGTTATAAAAAGAGAAAGAATGCGATTCGTAATTAATTCGTAATTTGTCTTTTTCTTTCATTTTTGTTTTCTATCTCTTTTCTCACCATTGCATCGTTGTTCAACTTTCACAATTCCACCTTACTCCACTCTTCTCTCTTTCTATCTAATCATTACATGCATGATGATTAATAAATAATTATCAAGAAAGAAAGTAAAGAAAAGAAAAGAATAGAAAAAAAAGCAAAAGAAAATAAATAGATCAATCCTTTTGATCGTAGTCTAACGATCTACACGATTCTGAAATTATCGAAGTTCTCCGTAACAGTGGACAACTCACATGGTATCGGAGATCGGAAAGTGGTTCGAAGGGGTTCTCTACCTATAACCTATCGTTTACATCCGATCAGTGTTTCAGTTCTTCACTCTATATAGCATCACCGCCACGGAACGCATGGCTGACAGTTTTATTGTGAACTGTTTTTACCTTGAGCCAGGACGAAGAGAAATTTTTCAATGCATAAAAAGCACCTTTGATCTAATTCCAGTAAACGTCGCTTGGCCTTCTCTTCCCCCTTCTTTCCCTCCTCCATCAGATCCACCTCTTTCTATTCATCCTATCGTTCACTACCGATATATATACTATATATATATGTGTGTGTGTGTGTGTTGTGTGTGTTGTGTGTGTGTGTGTATTTATGTAGATAGGTAGGTATATATTGAAAGCACGCTCGAAAGAATCGCTCGTTAATTTGTTTATCAAGACGCTCCTTTGTCGATGCGCTATCTCCGTTCGTGCGGGAATTTAATGAAATAATAAAGCAGCCGCTTCATTTTTTCTTTTTTCGATCGTTCGTTTTTTTCTCTCTTTGTTTTCTTTTTTTCTTCTTCTTCTTCTTTCTTTTCTTTTTCTTTTCCTTTTTTTCATTTTTTTTCTTTTTTTTTTTTTTTTTCTTTTTTTAGCACGACGGTGTTATTTAATTAGAACTTCGATGGTAAGTTTTCTCTTCCCGCGGTTAAAAGAAAAAAAAATGAAATAACAGAAAAGAAAAAAGGGGAGGATTCAATACTACGTTGTATGGATTTAAAAGATTCGAGAGGTTATATACATATATACATAAATATATTATATAAATATATATATATATATATATATATATATATAAACGTGCGTGTGTATGTATGTGTATTTCGACGAATAGATAAAAACGCTGGCAGCTTGTCGATCTGTTTTTCCTCCCACGATCGGGATATACGCCATAGCGAAACACTTTGCAGTGTATCCGGAGTCGCGAGAGCTCTAAATCTTTGGAGATATAAAAGGATCCATCCTTGGATGAACGCTTGGAGTCGACGGGCGACGATCTGTCAGAATTATACGATCGCACGGAATTATCGGGCTTCCTCGATTCCAGACACCGAGGATATAAAAATCGAAGAAGGAAGAAGAAACTGCTTTGTCAAAGAGATAGAAAAAGAGAGAAAGAGAGAGAGAGAGAGAGAGAGAGAGAAGAAAGAGGAGAGTGGAGGGAGCTCTTCGTGGTTCAATTTGAAAGAAACTGCGTACTCGTAAAAACCCGTAAGACTGGCAATTGAGCGAACCAAAAGAGAGATCGAGATCGAGATCGAGAGAGAGAGAGGGAGAGAGAGAGAGAGAGAGAGAGAGAGAGAGAGATGATAAAACCTAAAGGACGTCGCTTCGACTGATTGCGTCCTTTCTGTAATCCTCCATCAGAAAATATGAAGTCACACGATAAGGTTAAGACAAATGGCGAACGCCAAAGTAAAAAAAAAAAAAAGGAAAAAAATAAAAAAAGTGTTACCTAATAACGAGCCTACTTCTATTATATGTCTCGTTTAAAAGTCTTTGGATTATTAAAGGAATATTAGTCAGAACAATATTTATATATCGTATTATCACTGAGATACATCGTATGGTCATTAACGTATTACTTATATATCGATTACCAAGTAACGTTGAAAAAAGAAACAAAAATAAAAACGATAAGGTAATCGTTGTCGTATATCATATTCGGACAATTCTATGCGTTAGAAGTTCATTGTGAATGACTTTAAAACTGAACAATATTTAGACGATGAAATTATCTTTAAAGTATTCGTAAACAAAGACGATTGAATGGCACGCGTTTTCATCGTCGTTGTGTTCTACAATCGTATAAAAGAGAGAAAGAGAGAAAGAGAGAGAGAGAAAGAGAGAGAGAGAGAGAGAGAGAGAGAGAGAAAATGTTGAGAAATAAAACAAAACGTTTTGATGACATCAATCATACCAATAGTTATCTCCTCTCTCTCTCTCTCTCTCTCACTCTTTGAACGCTTCTACAGATATCAACGGAAATCATGACGACAACAACGATATCGTTGTACAACACTAAAGGAAGGGGTTACGGGGAACAGGGACTGACGGAGTCACGTGCGGTGAGAGGAGAATAGAGGAGAGAAGAGGAGGAAATCTAGAAGGGTAATATATGTAACAATGTCAAAAGTTGTCGAGAGTTCTCGTAGAAATGGATTCTCTTCAACGTTGAACCAACGTTGACGATTTATGACGACGAGACGAAGGAAAATTTTATACAGTGCGCCAGAGTATTTGTTGGGGGGTGGGGTGGGGAGGGGGAGGAAAGTAGGAGGTCTGATACACAGCCTCAATAAAAACGTTCCTTGCTACTAGGATGTCACTCTCCTATGTTACGACACTCGTGTACGGTTTCGAAAGGAAACAAACAAACAAAAAAAAAAGAAACAAAAAAGAAAAAGAGAGAGAGATAGAGAGAGAGAGAGAGAGAGAGAGAAGAAAATAAATAAACAAATAAAAAAGAAAGAAGAAAAGAGGAAAAGAGAAAGAGAGAGAGAGAGAGAGAGAGAAAGAGAGAGAAGGAGAAAAGAGAAAGATAGAAGGATCGTTGGTGTTGGTGGTAACGTTAGCTACGGAATTCTTCCGCAGTGATGCATGGCCGCATTACCGAGCGTTCGGTTAACGGTTCGATAGTTTTCTTATACATAAGCTACGCTATCTATTTTCAACAAAATAATCGAATACATCAACGGGATAAAACTTTCAAAGAACTTCGTTATATCGCGTTAAGTTAATTTAAATTAAAAAAATTTATTTATCTGTCGTCGTTGTCTAACGTAAATTTTTATCGCGTTTAAAGAATACATTTAGATTGGATTAATATTAATGAATCGTTTTCGTTCTACGAGCTTATGATTAATTGAATTAACGAAACGATCGTTGTTTCGTTAGAGCGATTATCCTTTTGAAAATACGAATTGAACGGATTAAATGTCTGAGCGAGATGTTAAAGATCGTCCAATCGAGACAACGGTTTAAGGAAAAAAAAAAAGAAAGGGGGATGGGGAAAAGAAAGAGAGATATAGGATAAAATGAATTTACAAAAGAGGAAAAAGATACATAGATGGAAGAGACGAAAACGGAAGCAGAAACAAAAACAAAAACAAAAAGAATACAGAAAAATACGTTGAATGATTTATCGAGAGTTATCGTCCCCCCTTACCCCCACCTCATTCCACCCCACCCAATTCCATCCCACCCTACGGTTCGTTATTATATACGGCGAGGCTTCCGTGACGAGAAGCCATTTTTCACGACGTTCACGAAGAATACTTACGACCGTCTGACACTTTAATCGATCTACGAATACTCAACCGATGGTAACGTCGGACCGGATGT
>NC_140816.1:2135000-2140000 GCF_050613455.1 Vespa mandarinia | reverse complement strand
TTTTGGATAAATATTTAATTCCATCTACTTTTCCTTCGCCTAATAATACTTTCACACTTATATCGTCCTTGAAATAGACGCTAAGCCGGAGAAAAAATTGAATTTACATTTTAAGAATGAAATATATATTATATGTACGCGTATTATGATTTTTATTTGCAAATGAGAACTCACCAGTCACGTGTAGCTTTGGCGACAAACATCATTTGATCGTAAGTATGCGTCGCCGATGAGTAATGATGATGATGATCCTCGATTGGTACCGTCGCATGACAGGCTAATCGAGTCTCGTTTCGATCGAGAATCGTCAGGTTGTATGTCGAGGCTAAGAGACGTGAAGCCATTCGATCCAACGCCACCCATGACTTCGGTGCCACAACCCATGAAGGGTAAGCGCATCGTTCCGTCATATATTCTGAAATACGAAAATATTGAAAAATATTTAATTGATCGATACACGAGAACGAAGAAACAAAAATAAAAAAAGAAAAGAAAAAGAACGAAAGACAAGAACGTTCTCTTTTATTTTCGTCCAATCAGATGAATCCGTTGAATTTGTGTTACAACATTGAGGGGAAAAAAAAGAATAAATATTTCAATATATTTCCTTGTTTCCTTCCTTCCGTTCATTATCCAAAATATCAACGATCAAAATACAGAGTGGTCACTGAATGACCGAAGAGTTTGAAAAAATCATAACTTTTTCATTTTCAATCTTTTTAATTTTTTTATTTTTTTTTTATAATTGTTTTCGTAGATTATATTAGTATTCCTTTTGGAGATTAAAATGATGACGTATAATGCCTAGCGATAATAAAAAAAAAAAAATTAAACAGACATAAAAGTTCGTAAAAGTTACTATCGTTTCATATCATTCAGTCGTCTTCCAATGCTCATCCTTTATGTGAACATGACAATGACAAAAAAAAAAAAAAAAAAAAAAGAAAGAAAAAGAAAAAGAAAGAAAGAAAAAAGAAAATTTACACGCAATCTGCGCGTACACGTATATCTATTTAAATACAATACAATACGGATAAATAAATCGATCGAATGGATAAAATTCAACGATAATACGACGAATTCGATATAAAAGTAATAGAGATATGTAGAATATCGATGAAGGAACATCTAATTCCTATCTACTCCTTCTTTCATCTTCTCACGCGAGCCCTTGCTTATGATATCCCGCGATGGCTTAGAAGACGCCAGGAGTATTTGTGTAGTCGCGACGAGAAGCTCTGTTTATTTGCGCGTCCGAACGGAATTGCGCTAGCAAGGACGTTAGTGTGAGTAATACGCTCTTCATCCGACGCGTGGAAGGGGAAACGAAAGGAGCTTCGGAGTTGCCGGAGATCCCGGGGCTAATCTGCCTTCTGGAAAGTTTAAATGGAAACGCCGAGAACCGGGCTCGATGTGAGCGAAAGAGAGACAGAGACAGAGACAGAGACAGAGACAGAGACAGAAACAGAGATAGAGATAGAAAGAGAAAGAGAGAGAGAGAGAGAGAGAGAAAAGAGGGGTGAGGAGGATAACGAAACATCCGGGGTGCCGTTGCGAGCCGATGAAAAATTTTTAAGCTGCTTATCGCTCCAGTCGAATTTATTGCGGCCCACGTACGGCAACGATTTCGAAATATTAATTCCGTGCCACGCGTACGGCTCGCCAAACCGTTGGTGAAGGCAATTCGTGAGAGAAAAATAGATAGATAGATAGAGAGAGAGAGAGAGAGAGAGAGAGAGAGAGAGAGAGAGAGAGAGAGAAAGATAGAAAAGTGAATCGTACGTTTCACGATTGAATGCCATGATTTTTCAGTGCTGAAAGCTGAGAAAAGAGAGAGAAAGAGATAGAAAAAAAAGTGGGTAATCCAGTACGAAAATTACTCGAATGCGTGTTTCTATGGTATTTGGAAAATCGTTATAGATAATCTTGCTTTACTATTCTATTTGTCGACGTCGAAATCAAATAAAACGAGGGATTACAAAAGGTCCATAAGAATTTTTTGACAATTTTATCGTATGTAGTAACGTAATACGTCGAAATGTTGTTTTATTCGCTCAATGACACGTAAAGGAGGAACGTGTATAGTTCGAACGTGTTTTCTTCTTCAAGTGGAACTTGATCTTTGGTCGAAGAAAATCGTGAACCGGAAGATCGGTCGGGATGGATGGTAGAAGGAATGATAGGGGAAGGGGATGGAGGGACTTGGTATCGCGTATTATGTGATACACGTATGTAGTACGTGTCTACTGTAGTATATATACTAGAGAATATTCCAAGTAGCTGGTGGTGTCGATCACTCTAGTACTCTCGTGCTCTCTATCCTACACCGCTTTCCACAGGCAGCTTCATAGTTTACGTGCTCCGTTTTGCTATGCTCCAATACTACATCCATTCTACATCGTCAGTCTATGTACTTGCATCTTCGTCGAAACTCGAATCTTCGCTTCGAGTCTATATAGGTGAAACCGAGCAGAACTTCAATTTCACCTTTACGATCGACCAGAGATATTCTCGATCGAGATTTCGAATTAATCCGTAAGCAAATTCATCTCTTGTCCGAGAAGATAGAACAAAGAACGGACGGAAATATTTGTACGTCTTTATAATGACGTATGCATGTATATATATATATATATATTTTTTTTTTATATTATATATAAAAAGCAATAATATATATGAGTATGAGGTTTATAAATACATATTTGAGATAAATAGATAAATATATGAGTATCGTCTGTCGATATACGAAGGCAAAGTTGTATTATCTTTGAAAATAATTTTCCACGAATGATTTCGATTATACGAAAGCGGCCGCAAAGTTCTGTCATCCATTTACCTCACATTTATTTTCCAAGTTTCGAAAAGGTTTCTGTCTGTTCTGATCGGTCATTCCCGTTCCGTTGATCGGTCTGATAGATTTGTTTTTTAATAAATTAATTCAATTTTATATTACGTCGTTGGGAAAACGACTATGCGAGAAGAGGAGGGTACACTCACGAATATGTCTGTGTATGTATTTATTTAAATGATTTTGTAGATGATTTTACAATTTGATTACTCCGTCCTCCGTCTCTTTCTCTCTCTCTCTCTCTCTCTCTTGTTCTCTCTTACCGTGCTCCGCTCTCATTTTCCTCCATTATTATTATACATTGGTGTATTCTGTTATTTTGTAATCTACTACGTTTCCGCACGTTTAAAATTCATTTCTAGAGTTTCCAATTTTACAACAGATGCCAATTGATGAAATATTTTCCCGGATAATAGAATGAGGAACAACGTTGAACCGCTTTTAAGTCAATCTCGGCCATTTGCTTGAATTTCGATGAAGTTTTCCTTAGACGTACTAGACTTCATCCATCATAGTCTTCGAGAGTTACAAAGCAATCTTCGAGCATGAGACGACGCGCACAGATTGCTTGACTCGACCTGCGACCTGTTTTATTTCGCGAGACCGATGACCTCGTCGAATCGATAGATAAGTAAGATAAGTAAGTTTAATCGTATTAAACAAATCCGTTTTACATTTTTCGTTAGATAAAAAAAAAAAAAAGGAGAAGAAAAAAGAAGAAGTAGAAGACAAAAGACAGGAGAAATCAATGGGATCTATTATTAAAATGAAAAACGAAGAATAATATTTTTTATATCTCGCAAATGACAAACTTGAATACCTACGTATAAGATTAACTGAAAGCTAACGTATAAGATTAACGAAAAAAGGTGTTACGAAGTTGAAAAGCTTCAAAGTACGGTACGTATAACTTTTGAAGTAAAGATCCTCGTAAAAGTCTTAACAAGTGACAAAGACAAGAGTAATATTTTCGACGGCAACGTGCGAGTAAGTTCATTAAGATTTGGAAGAGTTGAAAAAGTGATCTTTCTATTACGAAAATTTGCGATGAAAAATAAAAAAAACAGGGTAATTAGGATAGAGTTGTCGAATAAAAAAAAAAAAAAAAAAAAAAAAAAAAATAAGAATATAAAAAAAAATTACAAAAAGAAACGTTTAAAAAGATTAAATATGTTGAATGTATTAAACGTTGAACGTTACAAAATTTTCAATATTGTCTTACGTATCGTATTTTGTAGAATATATGATACATGTAATATACAATATGATTTTGTTATATTTTTTTCCCAAGGTATATATCGACGACTGAATGAACGAGCGCAAGGAAATTCTTTGACAAGAAAAAAAAAAAAAAAAAAAAAAAGAAAGAAAAAAATAAACGTCAAGATCGAGGAAGAAAATTTTTTTTCAAATCTTACTTACTCTGTTTCATTTTGAACGTCTTTGCAGCCTCCGTGATACTAAGAAGGCCGGTACAAGTGGCGTCTCCGCTTTGTGCCATGTGCCACGTGTTGTTCGAGCCTCTGGTGTATATAAAACACCTGTAGCTTTCCTCGTCGTTCGTCTTACGATCACCGTACAAACGTGCTACCATATAATTCGTACTGCCCTCTCTCCAGGTCGCCAAACATTCTAATTGGACGTCTAGACGAACAGAAGAAAAAGAAAAAAAAAAAAGAAAAAAAAAAAACGAAAAAAAAAATAGAAGACAAAAAACAACGTTACAAAACAATGTTAAAAAAGAATGTGTGATAATAAATGTATATTTTTTATCGAATAAAAATTTTACAATAACACGAAATAACGTTCGTTCGATTAACGATAATAATAATAATAATAATAATAATAATTTTTACGTCGGCGCACTCGTCAACGTCAACGATCCAATTCGTTCGTTAAATTAATCAAATTAAAGGAAAAATTGGCGATAATTAAAACACAAAAAAAAAAAGAAAAAAAAACAATTGATACATCTATTTCCTTCGATTAATTCGATTTCGTTAATACGAATCTTTTTCCTATTTGATATTTATCGTGATTTTAAAGATATTTTGTCATACAGAGAGAAATCGTACAACACGTCCAACAAATCGAAACTCTGATAATCTTATCACAATAAAAAGATTATTATTGCATGCTTGTCTCACGTGAG
>NC_140816.1:2117500-2132500 GCF_050613455.1 Vespa mandarinia | reverse complement strand
GAATGAGAGAGAAAGAGAGAGAGAGAGAGAGAGAGAGAGAGAGAGAGAGAGAGAGAGAGAGAGAGAGATGGAAGGTAACGATGTGGCGTGCGATAAGGACATAAGAAGCACGCGAGTTCGTTTGAGCTTTCTCATTTCTAACCTTCCCAGTCGATTCTCTAGGTATACCGCGTAAATTAGCTTTGAGAATATGGCGAAGTTTCCGAGCGAAGGTGTCGCGATACAGAAATTCTCGCTGTCTCCTGGGTGCATCACGAATAAATCGAGAGAGTGAGAGAGACAGAGAGAGAGAGAGAGTTCCTTTACGATGTCTTATTACGATACGAAAGATATTAAACTTAACCGACAATAAGAAATAAACGATTCCCCGATGTCTGTATTTACGTCTGTCGTGATCTATCTTGAAAGGAAGAGAAAAAAAAACAACAGAAAAAAAAAGGAGAAAAAGGAAAGGAAAGGAAGGGAAGGGGAGGGAAGGGAAGGAAGGAAGAAAGAGGTTTAACATCAAAAAGTGACCAATCACCGTTAATTCCATGAAGAAAAAGAGAAAAATTTCATTCTAAGGACCATCGACAGCTTTCGAAAGAATACAAAAGCGATTCCCTTCTTCTCGTAGCTTTTGCCGCGGTAGATAATTAGCTCTAATTGACTCGAAGAAATTAATTATTCCGTTCCGTCTCTCTCTCTCAAGAAATAGAAGATTCTTCGGCGATCTTGAGAAAATACCGATAATTGCCGACGATGCAAATGCGAATTCGGTTAAATGCTAACAGCAAAGAATAATCAAGGTAGATCCCATGTTTTCTTTTTTTCTTTTTCTTTTTTTTTTTTCTCCTTTTTTCCTTCCCACACTTTCTTCCCGCTGTAAGAAAAGAGATAACAAATGGATGAGCAATTAACAAACCATGTTCGCCAATTTTTGCATTAGATTCTTGCATTAGATATTTTTGCATTAAATGTAATGTTTCAATTTTAATATCTACTCGTTCATGTTTCTGATAGCAAAAAAAAAAAAAAAAAAAAAAAAAGAAGAAGAAAAAGAAAAAGGAACAAAACAAAGAGAAAAAAAAAGAAAAAAGAAAAATGACATTAGATCACTTCCAATCGATTCCTTCTTCCCTTTCTTTTTGTGCTCGCCCCCTCACCTCCGCCCTACTCTCCCTATTCTAATATCCGTCGAGTCGATTACGTCGACTGTATAATAACGGATTCGTTCGTTCGTAAAAGAAATTTGAAGTTCGAACCAATGAGATAATAGATTCGTTTTACGGTATAATAGTCGCTTCTTAATATTCGTGAGACGAGGATAAAGAAAATGTCGTGCAAGGAAATGACGTTGAAAAATAAAATAAAATAAAATAAATAAACAAAAAAAAAAATAAATAAATAAATAAATAAATAGACAAATAGACAGATAGATAGATATATAAATAGATATATACTTATATATACCTACTTAGATATATATGGATAAATAAAGAGAAGAAAAAAGGAGAGAGAGAGAGAGAGAGAGAGAGAGAGAGAGAGAGAGAGAGAGAGGGAGAGAAAAAGAGAGAGAGAAAGAAAGAAAGAGAGAAATAGAAGAGATGGAAAAGGCGGAAGTTCTAATGGCGTTAAAATGGCGGCTACGTCCAGTTAAGGTACGTTCGAATTGAAAATTGTGGGTGAGGTAGGAAGGAAATCTGTGCCGGAGCACTCGTTATTGAGGACTTTCCAACGCTCGTTCAAAGCACTCTCGCAGAAAACTCCGTTTTGCGCTTACACACACACACACAAAAACACAAACACATATACACACACATACACATGCATACTTATATATAGAGACTAACACGTAAGAATGTAAGAACGTTGTTAGCCACACTCGCGTTTTCACGCGTGCAACCTCGACTCCAACATTGTCAGAGAAAGTCGGACGGTGCGTGCGAGCCACGTTTAACCTGTACTTTCCGCTTATAAGGAGCTCTGAAAACCACGAGCTTGCATTTTTCTCTCTCGGTCTATTGTTTTCTTTTCTTTTTTTTTCCCTTCTCCCTTTTATTTTCTTCGCTTTCCCTCTCTCTCTCTCTCTCTCTCTCTCTCTCTCTCTCTCTCTCTCTCTCATTTTAACGCAAACTTAAGAAAAACGTTCGCGTTGTTCTCTCGACTACAGCTTTTTTACCTCTTTTTTATTATTTTCATCTCTCTCTCTCTCTCTCTCTCTCTTTCTCTTTTATTTTTCTTTCTTTCCTCTATTTTTACATCGAGCATCGTTTCACCTTTTGAACGAACGTATAGTATATATATATATATTTAACTCTCTCTCTCTCTCTCACTCTCTTTCTCTCTTTCTTTCTCTCTCTCTTTCTCTCTTTCTTCTTTTGAGAACACTCGTAGAAAAATTGCGACGATTAAGACCACGCAGAATATTGCGTAAATCGATGTTGAAAAATGCGCGATCTCACGCGTTAATTATAACAGTCAACATCATGATTTTTTTTTTATAAAGAATGTATGTATGTATGTATGTATCTACATACGTAAGTACATAATTATGTATTATATATTTCTGTCTTTTCAAATTCATTTGATAGGAGTGAAAAGAAATCGAGCGAGGGAGAAATGGCTAAATGCTCTTAACGTACGTAAGTACATAAGTACATATGTACGTAGTACGTGTATATACATATCTATGTATTTATGTCTATGTATGTATGTATGTATATATGTATGAATGTATGAATGTATATGGTATATAGTAGCTAAGTGAGGGTTATTATAGAGGGGAGTCGTCGCGACGGAAAAGAACGTAATCTCGTTGACCCAATTTTTCTCGTTACCGTCGCAAAGTGCCGAGCCGTTTTCCAGTACTATCGAGCACGGTCTCAAGTTAAAATAAGCGAGAGAGACAGAAAAAAGGGAGAGAGAGAGAGAGAGAGAGAGGAAAAAAGAGAGAGGGAGAGAGAGAGAGAGAGAGAGAGAGAGAAAAATACTCTTTCAATTGCCGTTCATATTTCAACCACAATTGTTTTGCAATAAATTAAATCGATCGTCAAGTAGCAAAACGATATCAATAAATACGTAAATCGTAAATGGAAATATAAACTTCCGATCATGAATCAAAATAAAGTAGAAATTGGCTTGAATAGGTTCGAGGTTGAAAAAAAAAAAACGAAGATCTTTGATCGAGTACTTAAGAATCCAACCGGATCCTTCTTGAGAACGTGATGCTTTTTAAATTGGACGTTTAATAATTTTTATAATACGTTTCTCGGATCTCTTTTATATTGCGAAACGCTAATATATCACGTATTATATAATAATAATAATAATAATAATAATAATAATAATAATCATATTAAAAGTAATAATGATATTTATTATACGATTTACTTACTCGCTTTTGTTAAAATTAAGTACAAATACAAAAAAATGAAAAAGAAGACATAAATAAATTATATATTATGTTGAATTAGTGTTGAGTTATTTACTTCAATTTCTCGACAGGATTATATATATATATATATATATATATATATATATATATATATATATAATTACATATATATATATATGTAATTATTTATTATATTATATATTTGTTGGAATATCTGTAAAACTTGCTATTGCTTTCACAATATGATTCTTGAAAAGTATTATAAAAATAGAAACGATTTTACGAAATATATATATATATATATATATATATATATGTATATATATTTCTTGAACGAAGCCATTTAAAGGAATTTTTAATATTAATACGAAAAGAAAATATGCTTTATCGAGAGAAAATACGAAGAAGTTAGTACAACCTCTTGTCGATTATAAAATAAACGAGCAAACATCCTTAGACGAGTAGCGCGCGCGCGCGCACGTCCACCTTCGCGTCCGTGCTTTCGTCCGTCATTTGCAATTCAGAGAGTCGTGAAGTTTCTGCATGTTCTGATCGTACTACTACACCACTAATACAAGCAACCAAACACGAGTTCAACTGCATAGCCAAAGACGATTTGTCCTGACTCCTCGTCCTCGTCTTCGTCCTCGTCTTCTTCGTTTTCGTCTTCGTCGTCGTTGTCGTTTCTACGATCACATTTACGAAACTATCGTGGAAATGAAGGCACGAGGACCACTCTCTAAATCCTTCCTCCTCTCTGTCTTACATTTCGTAGCCACAAATAGCTTTAGCCACAGTTAAATGCTGCTCGCGGCAACGCTACCCACTCAAAACTCTTTCCCGATCGATCCAATTCCTTTCTAAAAGGCTTTTCTACAAATTAGAGAACGTTCTCGTGGCTTTCACGCCGAACGATTCCGATCCTCGTTAACCTAACCAAGTGATTTTCCGAAAGTACATTAATGTATTAACGTGTCTCCTTACCTCATCCCTTTTTACTCGGATTATTTCAAAATAATTGGAAATAAATAAATCTTTATCTTTGCTCTTTTCTCTTCTTTCTTTTATTTTTCTTCTTCTTCTTCTTCTTCTTCTTCTTGTTTTTTGATCTACTCTTTTCAGTTTAGAAGAATAGTCAGTCAGTTTACGAGAATGTCTGCTTACAACTGGGATCATTAAAAAAAAAAAGAAAAAACCGCGAATATCGATTTACGTCGGTTTAGATACTTGCAGAAAAAGAAGAAGATATATATATATATACACAGAAAGAAAGAGAGAGAGAGAGAGAGAGAGAGGGAGAAGGAGAGATAGAAAGAAAGAAAAAGCTCGACGGCTTGTCTTCTCTCGTTTTATTATCGTTACTCAACGATATCGTCGCATCGATCGTAAGAAACACGAAAGACAAGAGAAATTCTTTTCGCAATTTTGCCATGTCAATTTTTCTTCCTCGTTCTACAACGTTTCACGTTGAACAAGAAGAAGAAAGAGAGAGAGAGAGAGAGAGAGAGAGAGAGAGAGAGAGAGAGAGAGAGAGAGAGAGAGAAAGGGACGACTAAAACGAATCTAATAAAAAAAAAAAGGAAAAAAAAACATTAACTCGGAATCGGACGCATTGAACATATATATTTATATATATATCTGCATTTTGCAAAATGCGATGGTTAAGGATACAAACGAAAAGGAGTGTAAGAGAAAGAAGAAAAAAGAATAGAAAAAAAAAGAAAAAAAAAGAAAATACTAATAATCGAGGTTCGCAAAGCCACGATGGGAAAACAACGAGCGGAATTTCGCCGACGAGCCGCACACGATCGTCGACGGATAAGCGGAAAAGTACCTACGATGCTTCGTCGATTTGCAAGCTCAATAACGAACGAACCAACGAACGAACGAACGAACGAACGAACGAACGAATGAACGAACGAATGAACGAACGAATGAACGAACGAACGAATGAACGAATGAACGACCGGCAGGTAGGCAGGCAGCCAGGCAGGCAGCCAGGCAGGCAGGCAGGCAGGCAGGCAGGGAAGCAAGCAAGCATGCAGGTCGATGAGCTTTTGTCGCAACGCGACCGCGTAAATAAATCATGACGAGGCGCGCGTAGTCATTTATCTACCGGCACGATCTTCGTAACATCGATACCGTGCTTTATCGGCGTTCGCGATAATAACGTTCTCTCGTGACGAGCAAGGACGAGGGGGGAAGAGTGAGGATATACGTTTGCAACGATGAAAAAATAATACTAAAAGGTAGGGAAAAAAAAATAAAGAGTGAGAGAAAGAGAGAGAGAGAGAGAGAGAGAAAGAGAGAGGGAGAGAGAGAGAGAGAGAGAGAGAGAGTAGCTAGAAAGAAAACAACGATAACGAATATATGTTATAATACAATTCATCGTGATTTGGAAACAAAAATTAAAGGAGGAGTAAGAAAAAAAAAAAAGGTAATGGGAGAAGGACGATAGGGAAACGAGAGGAATTTTTTCTTCTCTTTTTCGATATTCTTTTTTTCTTTTTTTGCTTTTCTCTCTCTCTCTCTCTCTCTCTTCTTCTTTTTTCTTTTTTTTTTTTTTTTTTACACGCTCTTTCTCGTTCCGCGTAATCCACCTAAAATTCTTTCTATAAAATATCAAAAACGCTTTTCAACGACAGTTATGCGATCTCTTAGATTAGGAGGAGGGGAAAAACAAAAAAAAAGAAAAAAAGGAAAAGGAAAAGGAAATAAAAAAGGAAAAAAGGAGAAAAGAGACAATAAAAAGAGGTGGGGAAAAAGAAGGAAGAAAGGGTACGATAGAAAACCGTGACGATGATAACTACAAAGCCTCGTTAATCTTCTCACATAGTAGGTGTATTACATTGTGGTAGTACGACATCGAAATCTAGGCTTACCCGATCTCCATCGATTCCTTTTCGAATGTCAGGGTTGAATGGTTCACGGCAATGGCTAATAGTTGTCCGACGATGCGTTTAAAATCGCTCGAGGAGCGTTCTATCGTTCCCGAGAATCGAACCGAAAAAAATTTGTCCTCTTTTAACGAGTCGCGTCCTATATGGCCAAACAAGGACAAGAACTTTCCCTTATATTAAGTAGAGATAATTGTCTGGAATTGGGACGCGAATCATTTTACGTTTTTTTTCTTTTTTTTCCCATTTTTCATTTTCGTTCCTTTTGTTGTTTTTTTCTCTCTCTCTTTTTTTTTCTTCCCTTTCTTCTCTTTTTTTTTCTTTTTTTTTTTTTTTTCTTTTCGCCTATCCATTATCTACTCAACGAAGATAACAGACGTTAAATTCAGATGAACGATGTCATCAACGAAATTTATTGTTCGTATCGTCAGGCATTGACGATCTTCTTCTTCATCATCGATATTCACGTGCCAACGATTCCCATCGATATCGTCTTATTTATTTAACTGTCGATCGGCAGGGCTCACTTACGTGAAGTCGAGTATTCACGTTTTAACGAGATGCCCCGTTAGAATTCCCAAGCTCCTTTCGATAATCTTCGCGCTCGATCGGATATGCCTTTCAGTATGACGATTAATAAGACGTTTGTATTATGAGAGAAAAAGATGGATAGAAATGGAGATGATTATTTTTGTTCTCTCTATAATACTTCAACTCTTATACGCGTAGTACATATTATTGTGAAAAAAAAAAAAAAAAAAAAAAGAAAAAGAAGAGCGAAAAGAAAAAGAAGAAACAAGAGAAAGAGAAAAAGAGAAAAAGAAAGAAAGAAAAAAAAAATAAAAGAAAGAAAGAAAGAAAGGAACGCTTTAATAAAATACGAGGAAAGGATAGATAAACTTGGAAAGAAATTGGGGAAAATCGTTCGGGCTTGAAATATTTGACCTCCTTTTTCGAACGAATTGAAAAGAAAAGCGAACCGCGAAAAGGAGTAGTAAACGAGTAGCATGATTCAACTTCGATTGTTCACTCGATCCAAATTGCCGATCGAGGAGAGTAATTCTGTTTGCACTGTCTAATAGCCCGATAGCGTGTAAAGGTGATCCAACTGTCCCCCTCAACTCCTTTCTCTCTCTCTCTCTCTCACCCTCTTTCTCTCTCTCTTTCCCTCTCTCTCTCTCTCTCTTTCTCTCTATCTCTCTCTCTCTCTCTTCCTTGTTCGCTCCATTCGGCGCCCTCTGGAATGGTATCTACCAACAAGGTGCTTCCCTAAACCGTTCCCGGACATGGTTTATTGATTTCTCTAGTGCGTAAATACGCACGCCACTCCGTGCTCCGCACTAATGACGCACAAGAGAGAGAGAGAGAGAGAGAGAGAGAGAGAGAGAGAGAGAGAGAGAGAGAGAGAAACATAGGCCGCAAAGCAGAAGCGACATTTCCATGCATTATCATCTAATCATATCTACCTACCTACGTACCTATCCTACATCGTAAACGCATGCGTCAAGCGTTAATTATACATATGTATGTATATCTACGATATTTACGGAGGCCTTTTCCCGAAGTAAGATAAGAATCTTTAACGTTTCTAATGGTTTCACGATAAATATCATGGAAACAGTTATCTCTATAAAAAGATCGTAGCAAAATTATACAATTCCTCGTATATCATCTATACCTCGTATATGTGTATATGTATATATACACACACCATATGTGTATGTATATATATATATATATATATATATATATATATATATATGTATATATATATATAGATTTCGTAGACGATAGAAATAAAAATAAATAGGATTTATCGCGACAAAGAATATTTAATACGATAATCGAAATGGCATAGATCTAAATTTAAAACGATCTCTCGACGTGAAATATCCAATATTAATAAGGACAATCGTTTTAAAACTAGATCATCTAGAAGTTTAAATTATTCTTAGATTTGTCTTGATGAATTTGTCATTTGGAAATGTCCTGCTCAAATAAATTGTTCAGAGAAATTTCTTTCTTTCACTCTCTCTCTCTCTCTCTCTCTCTCTCTTTTCCTCTGAGTTTACTTTTCTTTCACACACACACACACACACACACACATATATATATATAGACGGAGAGAGAGAGAGAGAGAGAGAGAGAGAGACATTAAATTAGACGAAAGAGATTTTCTCAAATGAAAATTCAGTCGGCCATTAAATTAGACGTATCCTATCGCGCGTTTTCGTATTGCGTTACAGTAAAGAGAAAGCAGAAGGTAAAAAAGGGGAAAAAATGCACATTGCGTACGAAACGAAAGAGAGAAAGAGTGTACAACGGACGAGGGTAGGTGATAAGGGGTAGGAGAGAATGGGAGGGGTAGGAGGAAGGGAGAAAAGGGAGAATTTAGTAACGCGATATTTTAGCTGGCTACAGGCATTGGCATAAAGCTAAAAACCTATCGCGTTACAAAAGCACGCGAGATACGTGGTAGAAATCGAAGTAATCCGCATACCGTCATATATTTCATCTGGACGAAAGAGAAAGAAAAGAGAGAAGAAGAGAGAGAGAGAGAGAGGGGAGAGAAAGAGAGAAACCAAAGGAAGAAATAAACGTTATTTTTGAGGTTCTCCAAATGAAAGTGCACCCGGTGAGAAAATTTATCGACGATTAAGGTAAGCGAAGGAGGCCCTTCTCTACGAGATACTAATTAAAAAGTTGCCCCTTCGGGGATTAATTTCATCGCGAGTTATATTACGTCCTTACTTCTGCCGCGTTACCGCAACTTCCGGAGTTACATCGCGGAAATTGCCGTAAAAAAAACGGGGGGAGATAAGGTAAAAGAGGATAGAGAGGAGGAAGAGAAGAAGAAGGGGAGAAGGAAGAGGAGGAAGAAGAAGAAGAAGAAGAAGAAAATGACGAGGATGAAGAGAGACAGAGAGAGAGAGAGAGAGAGAGAGAGAGAGAGACTTTTCGAACGAAAGTTGTCGGTAGTAAACAGGCAAGCGAGCGACACCTCTCTGATCTTTTTAAACTCCTTAAACTATTTGTGCATCCAGGAACGTATCTAAATTTTGACATTAACTATAATACGACGTTGAGAGTTAGACGTTGTTAATAATGAAATGATAAGCGAACGGTGACCAGTTAATACTAAAACAGCGAAGCTCGTTGATGCTAGACGCAAAGTCTCGAGAAGTTTCTCGCGACTACGATACGTTCGTTAATACGAATTCTACAAATAATTGCTATATATATATATATATTTTGTCCTTCCAGAGGAGCAAAACATATTATCCCATCCTATCGTTCTTACGTCGAACTGTTTAAACCACTATGCTCGATGATGCAAAACACGTTGAAGCGGCTTAGGAAATGCGAAGAGATGGGAAAAGAAAGAAGAAGAGGAAAAGAGAGAGGAGGGTGAAAAGGTCAGGATAGAAAACTTACTCCGTTACGATTTTCGAACGGGAGACGAGATCATCCCCGTTATCAATTCTATTATATTATTTTAAAGTATAGATAAGAACTTCTATCTCTTTCTTTTTCTTTTTCTTTTCTTCTCTTTTTACTTCACACTTCGACATATCCTTCGGTAAATATATATATATATATATATATATAATATAAATATATATATATAAATATATATATATATATATATATATATATATATATATATACGAGAATAACTTGGGTTATCTCGTCGTGAGATTGTTCGATTCGATTCGATTATAGTTTCGAACGGATGTACGTTTTAGTCGATCGTAATTCGTTTAATAAAGTATGTGAAAAGAAAAAAGAAACAACATAAAGAGAGAAAGAGAGAGAGAGAGAGAGAGAGAGAGAAAGAGAGAAACGAGAAAAAACGGGATAAAGAGAGAAAGAGAGAAAGAGAGAAAAAGCACGGATAGATTTGGATTCTTAAACCTTCAGGAAAAGCCACTGCAAGGGTTGTTGCGCGCTCTCTTGTATTACACAAATGCAGGATTTTCTTTTCCTTTTCTTTTTCTCTTCTTTTTTTTTATTTTATTTTATTTTTTTTTTCTTTCGGACGAAAGAACGACGCTACACGGTTATTTCCTACCGGAGGAAGGAAGACCGAGAAACATACGATAGAATACTCGCTAGAAGAAGAAGGAGAGAGAGAGAGAGAGAGAGAGAGAGAGAGAGAGAGAAATAGTAGTACATAAACGAAAGAGGATAGTAGAAAAGGAGAAAACGAAGAAACGTTCGAGACTAATGGAGAACGTTCGAACCTGGAAAATAAGCAGCGCCGATCCTTACGGCAGAATGCTTTTGCATTGAAATGTCGAGAACGAAAAAGAGAGAGAAAGAGAGAAAGAGAGAGAGAGAGAGAGAGAGAGAGAGAGAGATTGAACTTGTTGAAGAAAGAGAAGAGAACTACACACGTTTTATGTTCTTTTTTTTCTTCTTTTTCTTTTTCTTTTTCTTCTTCTACTTTCTCTCTTTCACTTTTCCCAATGTTCTCTCTCTTTATACCGATATCTTCTTCCTTTTCCTTTTCCTCTTCTTCTTCTTCTTCTTCTCCTTCCTCTTCTTCTTCTTCTTCTTCCTCTTCTTCTTCTTCTTCTTCTTCTTACGAAGATGCAACTTTTCCTAACGACCAACGCCCTGAGTGATGTAAAAGCTTCGAAAAAGAGCGGAAATACCTTTCAATACTAACCGCCTCGGTTACGCGGGCGCAGATGCGAGATAATCGACCACTTCGAAATTAGTTTCGAAATCCTCCTTTTATTTCGGAACCGAGAAGGAAATACGTTTCATCAGTAAGATTCAAAGCTCTTGCGTGGGACCAATGCGCAATGATTTCAACGTATCCTCCTCTTTTCTTTTCTGCTTTCTTTTCTTTTTTTTCTTTCTTTCTTTTCTTCTCTTTATATATATATATATTTTTTTTCTATTTTTTGTCATTATTTCTTCTTCTTTTTTTTTGTTTCTCTTGTTTTTTTTTTTTTTTTTTTTTGATTTTCCTTTCTTTCTTTCTTTCAATCGTTCAAGCCGATGACGTTTTAAATCGATAAAAGAAGAAAAAAAAAAGACGGGAAACGAAAAAAGGAGAAAGAATGTTATTTGAAATATATTGAAATGTGGCTAATCACATTTAAAAACTATTACCAATTTCTTTAACAATGATCAAAGAGTGAGCTAGGTACGTCATGTTCTTATTATTTCGTAGCGTTCACATCAAAGGCATCAATTTCAATGTTCAACGAACGTCGCACATTACACATGATATTATACGGTAAGCTTGAGAAACGAGGCGAAAGGCACTCGCGAGAATTCACGCACACATACATACATATATATATATATATATATATATATATATATATAATAGGTATGTATGTACGTATATATGAGTATCGTCAAAAGGAAAGAGGCTTTGGCAACACTTTTTCTTCGAACTCGTTCAACGTGGGTACCCGCAGGCCGTTGATTTAGCTATTTGCTTCTTCCAACTTTCTCGTTAGATGCTCATTCTCTCTCTTTCTCTCTAGTTTTACTCCTTTTCGATCGTTTATCTCTTTCTAAAAGCATCCTGATTTTGTATAGTCGATGAAACGAGAAAACTTAAAACATCTTGATTCTTAAAATTTAATCAACAATTAACCAAACGATCTTTATTGTAAAAATTTCAATTTACTTTTCGTCGAATTGTTTTTCTGTCTGTCTCTGTCTCTGTCTCTCTCTCTCTCTCTCTCTCTCTCTCTTTTTCTTTCTCTTTTTCTTTCTGTCTTTCTCCCATTGGTAAAATGAAAGTAAAATAAATAAAATTATTTTTTACGAAAACAATGTCATGCGTGGAACAAACCACCGTCCGCCACGCCATTCCGTTCTTTATACATATTTGATATAGAATTATTATTTTTGTAACGGGGCTATGAGTGGTTTGTTGCATACATACACCGCCACACTCGACTGTTCATTGTTACTAAACTTTACGTTTGGAATGCACCATCGCGATTCACGGAAACCACATTTATTTGGGCCGACAGCGCGTATTAAATCGCTTTGTGATTCGCGAGCAAGCGGCTTTCGTTCGTTTTCCTGTGCAATCCCAACGCTTATGCGATATCAAAGAAGGATACTTGTATGAAAAAGAAAGAGAAAGAAAAAGAGAGAGACAGAGAGAGAGAGAGAGAGAGAGAGAAAAAAAGACGAATAAAGAGTGAATTAGAACATATTTGCATGATCGCGATGTTATTATTATATGATCGCAAGAAAAAAAAGAAAAAAAAAAAAGAAAAAAAAAAAAACCATCTCAAATCATATGAACTTTACAATATCACTGAACGAAATTACGTATGAAAATATATTATTAAAATAAATATATTAATTCTAAAATCATTGAATTTTGAAACGAGAAAAGAAAAAAAAAAGAAATAGAAGCAATTATATTTAAGTAGTATCTATCATAGATAGATATATTATAAGAGTACGTATAACCAGTAGTATAAGACGTTCATTTGATCAGACGTTCCTTTTTAAAATTTTCTTTCCTGAATCATATTTTAACGTAGAAAAATCACTTTATAAGAGAACTTCGTAGATATATTTTTATTGATTATAGCTTTCTATAGTATTTGTATCAATCAGGTAACAAAGAGAGACATTAAAAAGAGAGAGAGAGAGAGAGAGACAGGAAGAGAAAAAAAAGAGAGAAAGAGAGTCGAGTTATTTCACTCGCATTTATACTCCCGTTTAATGTGATTTCAGGAGCGTATGCGCGGTCACGATCGGCCCGGACCACTGTGATCGGTCTTCTGAAAACGTGCGTGCGCGTTGCCAGACGCACGCGCATCCAATAAGCAAGAGAGACAGAGAAAGAGAGAGAGAGATAGATAGAGATAGAGAGAGAGAGAGAGACAGAGAGAGATACATAGGGATTCTCGTATAGCGTTAAAGGGAAACGGAGCAGGAGCATTGTTGGTTTTCCCGCTGGTGTTTGCAATAGCATAGCATTGTTGTGCGATGAATCCACCCTTCGACCGACCTACTCGACCACCCTCCTGTCCCTTCTATTCCCTTCCTCACCAACCCCTCCCCGCTTTCTACCCACTTCTCCCCTCTTTTCATCCCTCTCTACTAGCCCGTGGGAGATGCACACACGACGGCCATACGACGAGAGTATCTCATATTAGCCGCTTAATTGTCTCTATTTGTCGTGGACCCAACAACGCCACGACGAAACCACCGTCACTAACCACCATACACCACGACGATGACGATGATGCGCCATTGAGGATTCCTAGGACTGACAATGAGCAGCTAGTTGATCCTCACGTTAGTCAATGGCGTTGTTAAAGGATATACGAAAATCTCACGGATAAGTTTCCTTTTTTTTTTCTTTTTCTTTATTTTGGTAATTTATTGATACTAATGTTTAATCTTGAATCTCTGTTTTTTTTTTTTTTTTTTTTTTTGTAATTTATAATTAAAAATTCTTATCATTTTGCGGTGAATTTCGTTGATTAAACTTTGTATGAAACGTTCTCTTCGTGAGATTAAAGTTTAGGCTACTAAATTGTTAAGAATGGGAGAATTTTAAATGAGTGAGAAAGATCGGTGTTTTATGAACGATGTAAAATATATAGAATAAAAAAATGAGAGAGAGAGAGAGAGAGAGAGAGAGAGAGAGAGAGAGAGAAAGAGAGAGAAAAAGGAGGAAGGAATTGTGAAATTAATTACATTAGAAATGTATTGATTGAGTGATCTGTAATTGTGATTTGTGATCTGTATTCCGTGTGTCCGTGTTCTGTGTTTCCTTTTTGTGTTCTGTGTTTTGTATTCCGTGTATACAGATAGCGCGATGTTTAGCGTGCTTTCTATAAATCCTCCGAATCGATTTCAAAATCCGATCGCTTGTTAAAAAAATGTTATTTCGTAAATATCAATGATTTTCTATCTTCCAATTAACGGATAATAAGCAGCACATTTTTACATTTTTACAATCAAATTTTTACATTTTTACAACAATCTAGGTAACTAAGTCTAGTTAGCTTATACAGCGAAAAAATTTTTATTTTACAAATTTGAATCATAGAAATCTCATCACGACATATATAATTTTGGTACGTATATTGCTTCAAAATAAAAAAAAAAAAAAAAAAGAAAAAAAGAAAAAGAAACAAAAGGAAGTACGAAAACATTTTTTTAAAACATCTGTCTGTTATGTCGAACGAACAGTGGAATATAAAAGTAAAACGTAATGACGTTCAATTGATGATAATCAATTCTCGAATAGATAAGAGATTGCGCCAATATAATTGTCTCTCTTTTTTTTCTTTTTTTCTTTTTATCTCTTTTCCTTTCCTCTTTTTTTCTTTTCTTGTTTCTCTCCCTCTCTCTCTCTCTCTCTCTCTCTCTTTTTCTCTCTCACAGTACACCGTACATTTTTAGTTAATATCGTGAGTGTTATTGGAGCGTGGAAATTCAACGAAGTGCTTTTCCAAGAGAGTATTTTTCGAATGCGATGGCTTCAATCGAAATTGACAAAATAAATAAAAAAAAAAAAAATAAAAAGGAAGAAAATAAAATAAAAAAAATAAATAAATAAAAAAAAAAATAAAAAACTAGAAACAAGAAAAAAAACGCACCCTTTTAACTCTTATCAATAATATAAAACGATTTGTATATGTAGATATATAACTCGTACTGAGAGAGAGAGAGAGAGAGAGAGAGAGGGAGAGAGAGAGAGAAAGAGAGAAAATGAAAGAG
>NC_140816.1:2095000-2102500 GCF_050613455.1 Vespa mandarinia | reverse complement strand
TCACGAGAAACGTTTTATTCCTACCTCCCTCTCTCCCTCCCACTCTCTCTCTCACTCTCTCACTCTCTCTCTCTCTCTCTCGTTGGCACGTCGCCTCGAGCGCTTTGTCGGAAGGCAGTTAATTAATAAAAGCTCGAAGGAACGGGGGTTTTCGCCGTGAGGCTCGAAAGAGGGAGATACGAGAGAAGGAAAAAGAGAATGAAGAGAGACAGAAGGATAGACAGACAGACAGAGAGAGAAAGGGGGAGAGAAAGAGAGAAAGAGAGAGGGAGAGAGAAGAGAAAGAGAAAGAGAAAGAGAGAAAGAGAGAGAGAGAGAGAGAAAAAAGTGAGAGAGATATTGGAGAAACCAATATAGACGCTGAATTGGAGATGGGTAAAAGGCTGAGCAGTATGTTCGACTGGTATAAAAATGTACACGCGTATTACCTATACACACACACACACACACACACACACACACACACACACATATACATGCTAACGCAGCATATTTCTCGACATAGAAACTTTGGCTACTTGTAATTCAAATGAAGGGGAAGAGACTCACGTGTCGTATAAGAGGAACTTGTCGTCGTCTTTGACCTCGATGCAATGACCCTTGTTGGATATGATAGATCCGTTGACGGTTACGAGGCCCGGATTGCCCGATTGAAACCACCGTCCGTTCCACTCCTCTGGAAATTTGCAGCCTGTAAAAAGAAAGAAGAGAAAAAGGCCGGGGTGAAGTAGGTTCATACGTTCGACGTAGGAGATGAGGGTTGTTAGAGGAGTGTAGCTCGCGGGTAGGATCGAGTTCATGTTTCTGACGGGGGAGCAGCCGACGCGCCACCACCGCCATCACTGTTGCTGCTGTTGCTGCTACTTGCTTGCCGACTCCAACGCCTGCCCGTTGGTACCGCTCCCACTGCCGTTTCGAGGGCTCGTCCGCCGAGAATTTTAAATTTTAATGCTATGTATGTTACGACCTGGCCACCGAGCAAAAGGATCGATTCTATACCGAGATCGCGTACGAAGAAACTGCGACTTTCTTATTCACGAATTCCCCAAAGTTTTTTTCTTCCTTTTGATACTAACCTACGTGTTATGTGTTATCGACAAAAAGTAACGTTTTATGGATGGTTTTTTTCCCATCTTTCTTTCTTTCTCGTCTTCTCTCTCTCTCTCTCTCTCTCTCTCTCTCTCTCTCTTTCTATTTTTCTTCTTTTTTCTTTCTTTATTTCTTTCCTTTTTTTTTTTCTTATAACAAAAATAACAGATACGTTCTTAACGTTAGTGATAAAATCATTCTGAATATATATATATATATATATATATAACAACGTTTTATCTGTTCTCCCTGAAGTGAATTTGTTCCAGGAATATATACAGAGAACAAAGGAGAAAGGGGGAAAGAGAGAGAGAGGGAGAGAGAGAGAGAGAGAGACACCAAAAGCGAGATATAGACGAGATCGCTTCGAGGTATTTTCTAGATGCCGAACATCGAACTCTGAAGCTTCTACTAGCTCGCTAAGTCCAAGGGAACATAGACAGATTCGAATTCACTCTGTCTCATTTTCTCTCTCTCTCTCTCTTTCTCTCTCTCTCTCTCTCTCTCTCTCTCTTTCTTTCAGGAAATTCATATAACAATCGAAATATCAACCTATCATGAAATTCGATCATTATATTAGAAATACGACATTTTCGTATCAGTAAGAGTCTGTATCTTAAATGGGAAATATCGACAAGCTTCCTGAATCTTCCTCGTCAAAATAATTCAATAGGGGTAAAAGCGCTCATTTACGTTTAAACAATCAGTATGCGTTTGGCAAACTATAGAAGGAGAATGCCACTGTGTATACTACTTGTCTGTTAACCTTCGTTATGCGTTTTCCAACCATAGAAAATGTTTCTCCGTCTCTCTATATCTTCAACTCTACAACCATTCCTCATGATCTTTCGTATTTGCCTTCTATACAAACACACGCTCACACACACACACACAAACACATTTATATATAATATACCTTTCTCTATCTTTCTCTAACAGAAATCCGAGATTCCATGAACATTCCGAATGCTCCCGCCAGAAAGCTCGCCGTTTGGCGCGGAATATAATCGGTATGCCGAGTTTCCCTGGCACAAACGTGCTTGCAAAAATGAAGAATCTTCTTAGGGAGAGATAGATAGATAGAGAGAGAGAGAGAGAAAGAGAGAAAGAGAAAGAGAGAGAGAGAGAGAAAGCACAGATTATCAAGAAAGAAGATATACTGAATCTTGTCCTATTCCTTCGACCATCCTTGCCATCCGACTCTCTATCTCGATCTCTCTCCCTCTTTCTCTTTCTCTCTCTCTCTCTCTCTCTCTCTCTCTCTCTCTGTGCATCTTTCTCTGTTCCTCTTTCTCTTTCTCTTTCTCCTTATTGCTACATCGCAGTGGCAGCTGCGAGAATTACAAGGAAAAGACGTTGCGATTAAGCATCGTTTGCTGGTAGCATTTTACACTGAATAAGATCGAGCGTTTCGAAATCTCTTCTGTCGAGTAAGAGGCATCGTTTGCCGGTAACATTTTACATTGAACAAGATCGAGCATTTCGAAATCTTCTTCGTTGGATAGGAAGACGAATAGAAAGATAGAAAGAGAAAGAAAGATAGAGAAAGAGAGAGAGAGAGAAAGAGAGAGAGAGAAAGAGAGAAAGAGAGAGAGAAAGAGAGAGAGAGATTCAAACTTAAAGTTTCCCTTCACGATACAAAGGTATTTCGAAGGAGTGGGTGGAGTTGGGAGAAGGGAGCGGGAATGATCATCTCTTCTCTTATTTCTACAAATAGATAGAAAGAGATGATAATATCGTCGTTCGTCTTTACATTCGTGAAACGTTGGATTTTCGTCGTGATATATAAGTGGTAAACGATAAATTAATTCACGACGGACAGGAGCTGGAGAAGAGTTAGGTGGTAGTAGGAGGAAGGTGGAAGTAAGAAAAGTAGGAAGTGAAGTTCGAGAGAGCAATCGATATGAGACGTGAGAGGAGTGAGAGAGAGAGAGAGAGAGAGAGAGAAAGAGAGAGAGAGAGAGAGAAAGAGAAAGAGAGATTAAGAGAGAAGGAGACCTTTGACACGGAAGCTACATTCAGCTCGATGCACAGAGGACCGAGTAAATTTACCGAATTCACTTTGAAACTACGGTATTCAAGAACTAAACTATTCGGCTTAGGGAGAGTTAGACTATTAAAGTGCTCCGAGTAGAAAGAAAAGGAGGAAGAGGGTAGTGGGCTGGGCGAAGAAGAAGCATAAGAGGGAGAGAGAGAGAGAGAGAGAGAGAAAGAGAAAGAGAAAGAAAGAGAGAAAGAGAGAGAGAGAGAGACTATAGGTGCCCGCGACGTAATTACGGGAAATTGGAGTCAAGTCGGAAAGCAAAGTTATCGTGACGAGTATTCTTTTCTTAAAACATTTTGCGATTAACAGAAGAGATGAAGAAAGGAGGGAAGGAAGGAAGGAAGGAAGGAAGGAAGGAAGGAAGGAAGGAAGGAAGGAAGGAAGGAAGGAATGAAGGAAAAAGACAAGGTGCTGGAGAATACGATGGAGAGAAGGGGGAAGGAGAATGTTGAGAAGGTTAATTGTTTTAACGTCGTATCAACTTTTACGATATTTCTTAGTCGATGAATGAATTAAAGAAATAAAGATACAAAGAGAGAAAGAGAGAGAGAGAGAGAGAGAAGTAAAAACCGTAAAACGATACAAAAAGAAGAAAAAAATGTTAGCCAACCATGTGTATAATAAGAGAAAATTTAAGTTAGGTCAGAAAGTACAATTATCGAGAAGAGAGGGAGAAAGAGAGACAAAGAGAGAGAGAGAGAGAGAGAGAGAGAGAGAGAGAGAGAATTTCATCATATAATATTTTTACGAACAGTCGCTGATATAATTATTAATTAATTATTATTCCCTCGTTCGTTTTGGGGAAAGAAGGAGAGAAGAAGAAAGAAGAGAGAGAGAGAGAGAGAGAGAGAGAGAGAGAGAGAAATATAGTTTAAAAGGATATCCATACGAAATAGGGTGAACAAGGAAATAGGGATAATTTCTGTTGCCTAAGGGCAAAGTAATACCCAAAGTCCTTGTATTACTTCTTCTCCTATACAGTCTTCTTCTCTCAAAGGGATCGACCTATCGCGATGAGTCGTTCTCGAAAGGTCTTCTTCTAGTATATAATAAATTTGTTAAACGTTCCAACATATCGCGATAGAGTCCATTCCTTATTCTTCTTATCTTTTTCGTATGATTTTAAAAGGAATCCTTGCTTTTCTTTCTCTGTAAAAGAGAGGGGGGAAAAAGAAATATATTTATATATATATAAATGGAAAAAAAGGAAAAAAAAGAAAAAGAAAAAAAAGAAGTAGCAAAGAAAACAAGAGAGTAAAAAAGAAAGATGAAAATAACGTAGAAAATATTCTCACACTCAACTTAATGTTTTTCTCTCGTACAGTAGCAAAAGAAAGTACATAAAGTAAGTATGTATGTATGTATGGATCTATGTATGTATATATCTATATATGTATGTATGTATGTATGTACGTATATATGTACGTATGTACCTATGTATGTATGTACATAGAACATACGCGTCTTACTGTCCATAAAGATAAGGGATGATTCAGAAAAATAAAAGCGGATTAAATCGAGCCACCGTGACGCCAATGCCGAGCATCGTATTTCCTTTAAACGCAAAGTATTATTACTTTGAGATGGTAAAGATATTTTATCTAAAGGAACGAAGGAGAACAGAAACTCGAAGTTTTCGAAAAGCTTTTCGAGGTAAGTAAGTCAGTTTTGTTTTGGTGTGTAGTACGTAGAAATGACGTATCGAGATGAAAGGATATCGAAGAGACATGAGGATTAAGAGGGTAAGAGAAAGAAGATAAAAATAAAAAAATAGAAGGAAAAAGGGGATGAAAAAATAAAAAACAAAAACAAACAAAAAAAAGAAGAAACAAAAAACAATAAGGAAAAAAACAAGAGTCATGGTAGAAGGAAGGAAGAGTGGTCGATTTTTTTTGTCTTGACCGATCATATTGCAAATCGAACATGACATTTTTGATACGTTCGACGATCAAAAAACGAAGAAAAACGACTCGATTTCGAGGATAATGAAAATTTATATATTCAATTAAAAATGGCACGTAATAACAACGCCGGTGACGACGTCAATGTCGTTCTGGTCTTCTTCGATAGTGAACCAGCCAGGCTCGATAGATTCGTCGTGAATTGATAACGAGAAACGATGAACGTTATCGGAAAACTACTACTAAGAGACCACCACATGCCGTTTTATTATCGATTCGAAAGATCTACTTTCAAAAGAAAGAAAGAAAGAAACGAACGAACGACCGAACGAACGAACGAACGAACGAACGAACGAACTTCGCGATAAAAAAAAGAAAGTGCTTGAAAATCTTTCTTCTTTCTTTTTCTCTTTCTTTTTTTTTTCCTTCTATTAGTTTTATTTCCTTTTTTTTTCCCCCATTGACCCTATCACGAAAAAGGCACATCTTCGCTCTGATCTGTCCTATACTCTATCACGTTCTCGCTATTTCTTTCTTTCTTTCTATCTTTCTATCTATCTTTCTTTCTTTCTCTGTCTCGTGTCTCTCCCTTCGCGAAAGTTAATTTAATTTTTGTACGTGTATACACGAGTCCTCGAACGTCTCTTTCGAGAACGATCGGGTTTCAGCCGGAATAACTTGATTAAAATAATCTATCACACCGTAGTGACAGGGGTGATTGGCTATCTGAGTTAAATATGATGGAGCGCCTAACTCTGTCTCTCTCTTTCTCGTTCATCGAATCTCGCATACCTGTCCTCTCTCTTTCGTTCTTTCTCTCTTTATATATATACATACATGCATACATACATACATACATACATATATATATATGCATACATATACATATATATATATCTAGGTTCCTCTCTCTCTCTCTCTCTCTCTCTCTCTCTCTCTCTCTCACTCGCTCGTTCGTTCTCACTGTAGCTCTGTATCGACAGAGGCAAATTGATAGGTAATATGTGGGCACTGCCCATCTACTTCCCCCTCGTGACATTTACCGACGGAAATGACTCGTTTTCCCAATATTCGAGCCTGAAAAAGCCGTTAAGAGGGCTTTTACTGTACCAAATGGATATCATACGGGATACTGTAATCCTGTTACATGCGTTGCCTCGACGGCTTCGATCGTATTCCATGCCACTATCCCTTCTTCCTTTTTTATCTCGCGAAATTTCGCCCTTTTCCAAAGACGATAGGAATGTGATTTCGTAACGATATCGATTATACGGCTACCATTACTATTGTTAGTACTACTACTACTATTACTAATACTAATACTACTACTACTATTACTACTACTAATACTAATACTAATATTAATACTATTGCTACTACGGAAAAGAAGGTATTTCGATTTTCGATTTTTCATGATTTTTACGAGAGAAAACAAATCGAATTCTGGTCGGGAGAAGGGTCGGAGTTTGAGAAAAGATATACCATTCTTTTCTCGTTTTATCGATACTTTACTTTTCACTCGCTCTTTCTTTATCTCTCTCTCTCTCTCTCTCTCTCTCTCTCTCTCTTTCTCTTTCTCTTTCTTTTTCGTACTCTCCATTTCCCTTTCCTTTGTATCCTCTCACCGGGTGGGAGAAAAATTGATGGGTAATAGGCAGCTAGCCGAGCCGTCTAGCTCGTTGGCGTGACGTTTACAAGGGAAAATACAGGATCGATTTTCCGATAGAAGTGAGAAGAGTGAGGGAAGGAGGTGAAGAGTAAGCCTTAAAAAATCCATGTCGGACGGTCGACTTTATATGAGACAGGATATTCCGCGAGGAAAACATTCCTCGGTTGGTAGTAGGTCGGGTCATTCTGTGTCGAGAAGTGATCGACGAGTAGGACGCGTCTCTCTTTCTCTCTTTCGTTCAATTACACGCGTTTTTTAACAGTTTCTAAAAGAGCTGAGAGAGTAAAGAGATATACATGTATATATATATATATATATATATATATATACACACACACACGCACACATGTGTGTATGCGTGTATATGTATAAATAGATAGATAGATAGATAGGTAGATAGAGATAGATAGATAGGTCCATCATGTCGTGGCGATTACCTAAAGTAAACGTCCTCTAATCGATCGGTACTCGTTGACAGAGATCCGATCGGCAGATTTTTCGCACCAAAAAGTAATATATCCTCAGCGTTTGCGTTCGATGTATAGTATATACATACACATATACTTCTCTATATATATATTATATATATATATATATATATATATATATATAAAGCCTCAAAGTGGATTTGCCGCGCGTATCGAATTTCCGGAACGATGGGCCAATAACCGTGTAGTCCGGAGAACCGCTAGGAGACCGACGATTTCCCGTGAAAACAAACAGAGACGCGGTGATGTATTCGAGATGAATAAAAAGATAAAGAGAGATACACGGATAAAGAAAGATATATATATATA
>NC_140816.1:2082500-2085000 GCF_050613455.1 Vespa mandarinia | reverse complement strand
TCCTCTCTCATTCCTCTCTTACGCTTCCTCGGACGTTGTTATTTTATCTTCGTGATTATCCTCAAACTAATCGTGAAAAGCGCACGATCATCTAAAACGATCGGTAGAAACATACTAATGTCGTTTTCGTTTGCTATTTCAAGCTTTAACAAGGCCTCCTGGCAAATGTTCCAGATTCGGAAAACCTTCACCGACATGCATACATAGGTATGCATCTATGTATGTATTTATGCATATACATATGTATGAATGTATATATATATATATATATATATATATATATATATATATGTACGTTGTCTTACTCGTCTAACCGAGGAAATTATCCCAGATTTAGAAACGATGTCTGACCGACTTTAACGTACTATCATGGTCTACGATCATAAAGCTTTCTTTTAAATTAGGAATCACATGTTCTTATTACGGTTCAAATTCTCTTCAAATTTTCTAAATTAAAATTATCGAACGTTACTCCGTAACTATTTATATTCGTTATCACGCGTCTGTTTCCATTTTTATCGTGAATAGTTTATCATACGTTACGTTAACTTCTCTAAGAAAAAGAAAAAAAGAAAAAAGGAAAAAAAAGAAAAAGAATAGAGAGGAATAGCTGCCAATAATGGGACGTAAATATTTCGATATAAACGTTTAGAAATGTGTATAGAGGCTTTTGGCCCCTTACACATTTTTGCGAAGGAGAACGCGCGTATGACAAATGATCAGGAAGGCAGGCGGTCGCAATATATCCACGTCAGGCTTAAACGCGAGAGTTTCGCGAGCGAGCGTGACTCCTTGGTAAAGGGACGAATTCACGTGGCCGAAAAGGGCAAAGGTGCCTGCTGTGTGGTCATTAAATTTTTATTCCGGTTTTATGCGATTTGCGTGCCACCTTGACTCCTGCTGGTGGAAAAAGGATGGATGGAGAACGAGCTGCCGAGTGAGCTAGTGAAATAGAAAGAGGGTGAGGAAGAGTTGGGGGAGACGAGGAGAGAGAGAGAGAGAGAGAGAGAGAGAAAGGAGAGAAAAGGGCGGAGAAGTTAATGATGATATATATGTGCTGGAAAAGGGAGCGACGTTGAAACGGTCGGACCACCCACGACTACCTTTGAAAACAAAAAGAGAGAGAGAGAGAGAAAGAGAGAAAGAGGAAGGAAAAGGGAGGAGAGAGATAGAGACAGAGATTTTTAAATACGATTCATGGAAAGAAGAGAAAGAGAGAGAGAGAGAGAGAGAGGGAGGGAGGGAGAGAGAAAATCGAGCTTACGATTTCGTGCGTGAAAGTCAACGGGATTAGCTTGATCATAAGCTCACGCTTTTGTTGCATAGTATACCTCGTTTCATATTGCTGTGAGTGAGTGAGTGAATGAGTGTAAAAAAGAGAAAGGGAGAGAAAAAGAGAAAAAGAAAGAGAGAGAGAGAGAGAGAGAGAAAGAATGAGAAAATAAACGCATATCGATTCTTCCGGATGCGTTTAACGCGTTCCGACGTGCCATCGAGTTCTTCGGTAGGGAACGACGACGAATAAATTACATGCTTACTAGTTCAAGGGAAGAGACTCGTCGTGCCTTTCGATCCGGTAAGGTTTCGCGTGTAAGAATGTCTCCGTTCGTTCTTATCGAATCTATTTAAGTATTTAACACGTTACATGATCGTATGATTGGGGAGAATGATATATAACCCATCCCTATCTTTTTTCTTTCTAACTCAAATACAGAAATAAAGATAGAGATAGAGAGATATATAGATAGATAGAAAGAGAGAGAGAGAGAGAGAGAGAGAGAGAGAAAGAGAGAACGTACGAGTGTGTTATTGATTACCTTTTTTCTATTTTCTTTTGTTCTTTTTCTTTTTTTTTTTTTTTTTTTTTTTTGGGAATGACGAGGTACAACGCGTTGTCTTTTATTTCTTTCTTTTTCTTCTTTTTTTCTTTCTCTCTTTTTCTTTTTTTTTTTTTCTTTCTTTTTTTCTTCCTTTTTTTTTTTTATTCCTTTCATTACTTGAGACGAATTATTTATTCATGGTTTCGCTTCGAGATCGTAAAATTATCCCGGCGGAAATAAAAATGATTGATAATCGTAACGACCGGCTATGAAAGTTCGCGGAACGTTATATGCTATTATACTTACTCTTATATATGTATATGTATTTGTATATGTGTATATATATATATATATATATATATATATATGTTAGTATGTATATGTGTATCTGGGCCGACATAACAACGGTCGGCTTTCTAATAGAGCTTCCCCACGTTTCATGGACGTATGCTATTACGCGGGAAAAGCGTGTTTGTCGTGTCGTGTCTGACATAAGAATGTATTTACCACTTTTACTCTAGGCAACCTCTTTAAAGTTATATTTCATTCGTTAAGGAACGAATAGAAAAACTAGGCTAAAAAGATTTTTCTTTGGATTTCTATGTTTCCTTTTCCTTTTTATCATCGTACTTTTTTCTCTCTCTCTCTTTCTCTCTCTCTCTCTCTCTCTCTCTGTCTTT
>NC_140816.1:2067500-2077500 GCF_050613455.1 Vespa mandarinia | reverse complement strand
AAGAAAGAAAAAAAAGAAAAAAATAAGTACATAATTGTGAAATATGAACATGATTTATACATACATATACATACGTACATACATATATATATATATATATTTTTTTTCTATTTTTATACATTAGTTGCCAAAGAAAATTATGAAGCACAAAGTGCGGAAAGATAAAGGTTCCAAACGGATACAATATAACAATGACCCCGATATTTGTTTGACGGGTTGCACGTATGTATACGTTCCGATATACGTGGCTAAATTTATCCATTGTTTTTCCGGAATAAACATTTTACAGAAGGTTGGATTATCAGGAAAAGGTGCTGAGCACAACTCGAACGGTACTAGCTCAACTACCGGTACTATCGTTCTGCCTTTTTGTCTGGTTGCTCTCTCTCTCTCTCTCTCTCTCTCTCTCTTTCTATTTCTCTCTCTTTCTATTTCTCTCTCTTTCTCTCTTTGTCTCTCATCAAACATGCCCGCGTGTAACAAGCTGTGCCTGCCTCGATGTCCGTTTCAACGTTTACACGACACGAACCGTACGGTTACAAACGAAAGTCCGTGTGCTATTTCCTGTAAGCACGAAATACTTCAAAAGCTTCCTACTGAAATACGGTATTACTGGAATAGGAATAACAATCGGGCACGGCGGTCTTCTCATGATCGCGTGCGTCCTGCGTTTCCGATAAATCCGAGACGATATCATCGAACTTCCTTCGATTATTCTACGAAACTTTGGTATAACCAATCGTGTCGATAGATATGTTGTTCTCGGCATCTTTTCGTCGAACGAACGAACGAACGTATGAACGAAGTAAGAGGAATGGAACATGAAAGATCTACTGATCGTTGAGAGAATCGCGGAAGTTGGCCCAAGATAAGACGAACTGTTTGTCCAACAGAAATTATGACTACGATTTTCAAAATATACCGACGAAACTTCAAGTTTTCGATGTCAAACTTTATCTTTATCTCTCTCTCTCTCTTTCTCTCTCTCTCTCTCTCTCTCTCTTTCTCCCTCTCTTTCTTTCTTTTTCTCTCTCTTTCTCTCTTTCCCTCTCGCTTTCGTTCCTTTTTCATTTCCATAAATTAAATCCAACTCGGTTCGATACTCGTACGTTTGCCGGTAGAAACAAGCTGGCCCACTTTCCGAATAAAACTGAATAAAACGGAGAGAGAGAGAGAGAGAGAGAGAGAGGAAAGAGAAAGAGACTCGATGTGCTCTCGAAGGCGTTGCAGCATGGAAATACCTCGTAATATTCGATGCAAATTAAATTCTGAAAGACTTAGGAGAAATTAACGAGCTAACTCATGCAAAGGTTGACTTTTACGGTGAATCAACATAGGCGGGTTTCTGATAAAAAAAAAAAAAAAATGAGTGCTTTCGCTTAGATCTTGGTTTATTATATCATGCCCTTTTTCCCTCCCTGTCCTTCTCCCTCTTTCTCTTTTTTTCTTTTTTTTTTTTCTTACTTTCTTCTCTTACGGACTATTTATATCTCTGTGTTCTTTAAAAATGTTGTCCCTTTCTTTTTTTCTTTTTCTTTTTTTTTTTTTTCATTTTTATTTACTCTTTCAATTATATAAATACTCTAAATTGTTAATCAATTTTCTCTTTGTATCATTAAGTAGCTTCAAAGGGCAAATATCTATCTATCTATCTATTTATCTATTCATCTATCTATCTATCTATCTCTCTCGCATGCACGTCTTATCCGTTCCGAAGATTTTCTTCACAAGTATCAAGGAAAGGCGAACCCCGCGCTATCGTTTGTTCATGTTAACGAGACCTTTAATTATGTTTAACGTTTACCCAGAATAAACTATTCGTTATTAATGCGATACGGAACGTGGTACGGTTGATGCGTCGTCATTAAAATTGCAAGATCGAACGAGGCTGATTAAAAATGAAGATCTTATTACTACGATATCTCATAGGCGACATTCACCCTCGTTATGCGAATTTTCCCGATTAAAAGAAGAAAAACATTCGTTTACATTCATTCGTACGAATATATTCGTACGTACTCATTGTCCATTCAAAATATTTCGAACGTAATATTTCAATGGGACGCTTTAACGCGGCTTTTATTGGAACGGAAGGCGTATCATTCGCATAGCAATTAGTGTATATTAATTAAGCGCATTTACCACGGACAATTTGACATACCCGATATAATGTATTCGACGAACATAATTTTATAAATTATATCGAATAGATTGATTCCTTGATTCGACCAACTTTCAAATGAATTCAATGTTTTACGTGCTCGAAAGAGAGTAAATATGACAAACGCCACGAATAATATGTTTCGGATTTCCCATGATAATATTGTAAATTAGTGAATCGCGTTACACCGTCCACGAATAAAATAACATCCTAAAACGTTCGTTGGTTCGCTAATATTCCTCTCGACGGCACGTTTCGAATAATTATTCTCGTCGAATATCGAACTTGAAAGTTACAGTTAAAGTTTAATTCGAGCGATCTCTATTCGTCGTTCATCAATAATAATTAATAAGATTATTTGTTCTTGTTTAGTCGTCATTCTCATATGTTATATAAAATATTTGATAATAATAAATGACAATGAAACAATGAGAATGATCTTCCTCTCTCTTTCTCTCTCTCTCTCTCTCTCTCTCTCTCTCTCACACACACACACGAAAATCAAACGATTCAGTTGAACTAGATAGATAAGAAAAAACGCTAGAGAGAAAGAGAGAAAGAGAGAAAGAGAGAGAGAGAAAGAGAGAGAAAGAGAGAGAGAGAGAAAGACAGAGAGACTACGAAGATTCTTTGATATCAGGAATGCTAATTAAAGTCGCAAAGCACTCAGACCAAAGGCCGGAGCATTCTTCCCGATGCCAAGGAGATCGTTCGCTGTCTATTAAGTAGTTTTCGTGTGTCTCGTAATTCGATTAAAGCCACTTAACGAACTTATCTCCGCTCGGGCTCGTCGCTCTTAGATTAGAGTTTAACTCAGAGGCTGACGTCGTGGGATTAAAAGAAAGGAAAAGGAGAGAATTAATCGTACTTCGACTTTCCAACGATCATCGTACTAGCTTCGTTCATTAATTAGAAAAGAAAGAGAAAAGAAGAGAAATGTGAGAAAAGGACAGGAAAAAGAAAGAGAAAGAGAAAGAGAAAGAGAAAGAGAAAGAGAAAGAGAAAGAGAAAGAGAAAGAGAGAGAGAAAGAAAAAGAAGAAGAAAATAAAGATACCTACTACGAGAGGAAATTTGAAAAATTAAAACATTAAACGAGCACAGATCGATTTTTTTTTTATTTTTTTTTTTTTTTCGTAAAATGTTCTTCTGTTAGTTGGTTCACGATAGAAGGTGAGAAAATATCTTTAATTATTCATAAGCACTTTCGGATTTTAGCACGAACGTTGTTGTTTATAGGAGGACAAGAAAGAGGACTAAAGAGATTCTCGTACCGTCGCAAGAACAGTCGGCCGACTTTAAAGCCTTCGTCATTATCTTATAGGACCCTATTAAATCCGAATCACGAGGAAGATTCTGATAAATAGAGAAAGAAAGATGAGATCGAAAGGAAAAAAAAAAGATCAAAAGAAAGGAAAAACAGAACGGAGTCTCGATGATTATTAAGGATTTTGTAATTAACGACTATTTCGACAAATAAGAGATTAGAAAGAATTTCTTCTTTTTCTTTCTTCCTTTTTTTTTTTTTCTTTTTTTGATAAAAGGAAAATATCTATTTGTCCATTCGAATGTAAAAAATTCATCGTGACTAACGTGTAACAGAATAAACGACGATACATTAATAAAGTACAATCCGTTCTACAAAAGGATTTTCTTTAATGATCATCATTTGTGTTAAATCTTTAAAAGACTTCTTTAAACTATCATCATCATTCACGAACTTTAATTTGAATAAATTAACGATTGGACTATAATCTGTCAAAATTATCTGACTTTTCGTTTTACGAGTACATAAGGTGGGGAAAGACGATAAAAAAAAAAAAAAAAAGAACAGAAACTGAAATAAAATAAAGAATTGCGAAACAAACTAGTGACAGTCTTTTCTAGAAATGCCATTCTATGAGACAATGAGAATACGATAGAGATAAAAAAAGAGAGAAACAAAAACAGATAGATAGAGAGATAAAGGGAGATATATATATATATATATATATATATATAGAGAGAGAGAAAGAGAAAGAGAGAGAGAGAGATAGAGATAGATAGATAGATAGAGAGAGATAGAGAGAGAGAGAGAGAGGGAGAGAGAGAGAGAGAGAGAAACTGACTCCTTGTGCTTTACCGTCGCGTGTACGACGACGTATTCGAGGAGTACCGAGCAATCCAGCCACCAACGGAGTCCCTCAAGAGAGCTCATCGAAATCAGAAGAGGAGTGGATAATCCTGGATGTCGGAATGTAGAACGAGGGCACAGACGTACACCAAGGGACATCGAGAGCACCGACTGAAGAGATCGAGAATGCTTTCGTCCCTCTTACTTCAATTCGCATCCCTGACCTTTACCCTATTCCATCTTCCTCTTCTAATCTCGTCTACTCTTTTCTTCATCTCTATAAATTATTCAAACGTAACCTTCAACCTTTCAATTGAAATATTAAGAATTGATTTGTTAACGATCGAATAATTCTTTTTCGATGTAATTAAAGACAAAGTGGTTTGTCTTATAGGTCAAACGTATTCTATCGGTGAAAATTTCATTTTTCTAATATCTTAGAGAAAGAATGAACGAAAGAATGAAAAAAAGAATGAAAGGAAAAAAGAAAGAATGAATGAAAGGAAGGAAGGAAGGAAGGAAGGAAGGAAGGAAGGAAGGAAGGAAGGAAGGAAGGAAGGAAGGAAGGGGAAAAAAAAGAAAAAGTGTAATTTTGCAAAGTAGAGGGAAGTTTTATCGCAAAATATCTATAAAAAAAGAAAAAAACGAAATACATTCGTAGACCGGAAAGAGAACGGCGAAGCGCCATCGATCGATTGGAGTCCATTGAATTCAGAAAATGAGTGGAGAAAGCTGTGCGGGTGACCCGAGCAAGGACATGGATGTTCTATGGGACATCGCGGTGGAAAACGAGATAGAAAGAAAGAAAGAGAGAGAAAGAGAAAGGGAGAGAGAGAAAGAGAGAGAAAGAAAGGACATCGAAACGCAGAGAATCCTCTTCTTTCCATTGTATTGAAATGCAGTGTCGTGCGAGTTCTCAACGGGTCGCATATATTCCTTCTATATATATATATATATATATATATATATATATATATATATATAGATATATATGTATGTACATATATATATACATGTATATGTAGGTACGTATATGGAGAGATATCGAGATATTTATCCGCTTGTAAAGATCGTCATTCGAATATTTATTTGCACGGAATCGAAGCGACGCGACCTTCCCTCGTTTCTACGGTACGAACCGTAACGGCATATTTTCCTTTCCAGTTTATCGCTTTCTTATACCCTATATCTTCGTCAATTTTTATAAAAGAGAAAAATTTGTCGGCGAAATGGATATATTGTATTTATGTATGTATTTTATGCGAACGAATAAATGTATTTTATAATGAAAATTTGTATCCATTCATAACTGATTTCTCATTCATTTCAATTCCCGGTTCATTCTCTTTTATACGTATCCCCGACGAAACTTTCGAGAAGGAAATAACTCTGAACGAAAATTAAATCTGGACCTTGCCATTTATCGTTTCCCTCACCCCCGTCCCTCTCCTTCACCCATCCACCCTCCTCCTCCTCAGTTCCCCATTGTTTTACTTTATCACGTGAATTTTAAATAGTTATTTAATATTCAGTCAGCGGACTTCAATCGAGTTGCATATAACACTTTCCTAATTTTCCTATGCATTTAACTACATATTTGATAATATATTTTATAAATCTATGAAAAAAAAAGAAAAGAAAATAAATAAAAAAAAAAAAAAAAAGAAAAGAGTCTAAAATGATAAATGATGATCATAAGAAATAAAACTACGAGATACCTATGGTATGTTCCGTGTGTTCCTTTCATTTCCTTGATCTATTTCAAACAATTACAACGGTTCAGTTCTTAAAATACTTAAGATCATCTATTTCCGGACATGAGACGACATAATCTTGATTTTTCGTTTGCCGGTCTTACCGGATATTTCTTACTACAACATGGCTCTGAACTAAATTGAAAATGGAGAACGACGAGAGAGGCTAAAAAAGAAAAAAAAAAAAAAGAAAATTACGAGAGAGAGAGAGAGAGAGAGAGAAACTCATGGAAAACGTAAGAACAAACTTGCCAGATAAAATTCTATTTTTCGTGTTTATGCGCAAGGCTTCGTACATGTTCCGTTTATTTACGAGCAAATCATTTGTATTTTTTTCTTTCTTTTTCTGGGTTTCCGATTGTAAATGAGTTCCGCGAGAAACAATTACGTTTCGGTAATACCGAATGTTTCAAAAGTCTTATTCCTAGACCGTTCCGAGAAGCTATAGACGAGGATCGAAGAATCGACGTTTTCTCTCAACGCCACGTGAAACCACGAGCACGAGACTACCGGCATGAACGACGAGAAAGAAACGAAGAGAGGAAAGAGAGAACTCTAAGAATGGCTTTCGAGAAAACCTTTCGACTTTCGACCGAGCGAAAAACCTTTCGAAGAAACGCCCACGATCGAGATAATCACAGCTTCTTCTTCTTCTTTTTCTTCTTCTTCTTCTTCTTCTTCTTCTTCTTCTTCTTCTTCCTCCTCCTCCTCTTCCTTTAGCTCATCGTCTTCTCTTTCTTCTTTTACCATGAAATTATCTCTTAACTGTCTACCTTCTTTCTCTCTATCTCTTACACGTACATATATATATATATATATATATATATATATATATATATATATATTTGTGCAGACGTGTTTGTGTGATTGTCGATTTCTCGAAACGATCCTTTTCCCCTTTAAACTACAAACGATTTCGGGTATAGTAAATGCTGGTTGAAATTGGGATCGAAAAGAAAGAAATAGAGAGAGAGAGAGAGAGAGAGAGAGAGAGAACGATCCAAAAAGGAAACGGTCCAAAAAGAAAACGAGAGAAAAAGAATGAAAGAAAGAAGGAAAGACAGAAAGAGAGCAATGAGAAAGAGAGAAAAAGAGAGAGAGAAAGAGAGAGAGAGAGAGAGAGAGAGAGAGAGAGAAAGAGACGTAACTCGACGAGGATTGGTCGTTTTATCATATGCGAGGCAGAAGTCTCGATACTCGAAAATGTGCAATACCTACCTATATGTCAAAAGGAAGAAGAGAACGGGATTGAAATTAATGCTTCTCCATTATTGCACGACATATCCGTTTTATCTCTCTCTCTCTCTCTCTCTCTCTCTCTCTCTCTACTCTTGTCTCTCTCTCTCTCTACTCTTGTCTCTCTTGGTCGATCGTGGACAGCCGGTGGTGCATCGAGATAGCAACGGTCGTTCCAACCAGGGCCGATATTTCGCATTGAAACTCGCCGTCGACGTATCGAGCGCTAGAGCTCCGCTTTATGTTTATGCAGCCATGGGCCTCGCAAACATACATACGAACACGACAAGTACACACGGACAGATAAAATATATATATATATACATATATATATATATATATGCCACTCAGAATTTGATGTGTGTTGGTGGCATCACAGTTGGTAGTTCTCAACAGCACAATGCATATTTATATATTTACGTCGAGCTCAGAGAAGTGCGAGGGAAGGCTTGACCCACTCTCTTTCTCTCTCTCTCTCTCTCTCTTTCTTCCCTTTCCTTTCTCTCTCTTTCTCTCTCTTTGTCTCTCTCTCTCTCTCTCTCTCTCTCTCTCTCTCTCTCTCTATCTGTATCTTTGACGACGATGACGATGGCATTATGCATTATATTCGTGTTATCTTTTATCACCGATGAGTTTCTATGTAAAAAGAAAAAAGTGAAGGAAATAAATATACATAGACACGTGTATATGTACGGTTTAAAGGAAAATATTCAGTGAATTTTTATAAATCTCCTTAAATATCGCCATAAACGAATATAAAGATATCAGGATTATTTCAACGTGACGTTCGTTTCACGTTACGGAAGTATTCTAAATAAATTTGCATTTTATTTTCATTTCGTAAGAACAATCTTTAATAAAGGTATTATAAGTTTAGTTTTACGTTAGAACATTTTTCCTTTAACGTGACATAGTTTTTAATCAAATTATGAGATCGTACCTTAACGTTCATCGTTAAAATGACCTTGTCAATGGATCTTAAATGAATAGCTAATAAAATTGAAAAAAAAAAAAGAAAAAAAAAAAGAAAAAGAAACAAATAGAGAATATTAAGAAGCATCGTAATGCCTAAGTATGAATAAAAAATGAGACAAAAAGATTTCTATACATACATGTGTATATATATATATATATATATATATATATATATATATATATATATATATGGATGCATGTTAGAAGATCGTACGACAAACTGGCTCGTGCCCATGGAGAATTACAGATTTCCTAGTAAAGATGGAAGATCTATTTGCGTTGTTATCAGTGATGCTATGAGATATCAGGAATAAGAGTGGAGGAGGAGGTCACGTAAAAGGGGATCAACGTGGAGGTGGCGCAAGGCAACGATCGTAATTAGAACGAAAAAGCTCGTTCGTCATCAGAAAAACAGAGGGAAATGCAAAAGAAACGACGAAAATCAGAGCGGAAGAAAAGGAAGAATGAAAGAAGGAGAGAAAACTGGTCGGAGTCGACGATAGAAAGGATGAAAGAGAGAAAAATAGAAAGATAGAGAAGGAGAGATAGATAGATAGGTAGATAGATAGATAGAGAGAGAGAGAAAGAGGAAGAGGATCTTCGCTTCGAATTTCCAAGTGCACACATCCCTAACTAGGTTACGTAACGCAATTAGCGCCTCCGCTAATTTCTCAGCGCCGACTAGGCAACCAGTTAGGATGGTAGTTCACTATTAATGGGCAAATACAAAGCGCCGACTATCTGGTGCGCCTAGTAACCCCCTCTTTCTCTCTCTCTCTCTCTCTCTATCTATCTATCTATCTATCTATCTATCTATCTATCTATCTCTCTTTGTCGCTCTTACTCGCTCTCCCTTTCTCTTAATCTCTGAAGTCTATGTTTTACGAACGCACACGTAGAGACACGTTTATATACGTAAGGACGTAGTAATGCATGTAGAAACGAACGTTCAAAGATGAGAAAAGATAGATATGAATGTAATCACGGCATGTGAAACATTTGTCCGACGACAAATTAAATCAATGGATGGACCTCAATTCAGAAATTCCTTAGTAACTGCATGGAAAATGTGAGTTCGTTTATGGGTAAGAGTGTGAGAGAGAGAGAGAGAGAGAGAGGAGATGGGGGATGGTAGACGAGGATTCAGGGACGAGGACGGGGGGAAGGGAAATGTTGAAGGAAAAATTAAAGAAAGAAAGAGACGAAAATAACGGATATTCGAGTCGGTGGTGCTCGACGTTAATGCAGCGGAAACGCATGGAAGCGAATTTTCAACCGACTCACGTGCACACATACAGAGAGAGAGAGAGAGAGAGAGAGAGAGAAGCTCGTTGAAATATACGAAAGACAACAATTTGGAGAAAGAATAAAATGCGAGCGTCACTGAATACCGGAGGTTTTTCGTTCGGTCTATCTTCCTACCTTTTTGGTAATCGTATAGCAACGCGCGAATTTCGAACTACGAGAAAGTCAAGCTTTTCCAGAAAAGCGTTCGACGAACGCGATACGCCAATGAAAAAGTAGATCCACGAGCGTATCACTACAGCGATGCTCGACGACAACGGTAAATCCGGTGTAAAATATAAATCGGTAATGCCGCCAAAAAATTCGCTCGAAAGCACGTTCTTCCCATCCCCTCTCTTCTCATTCTCTCTTTTTCTCTCTTTCTCTTTCATTTCCCTCTTGTTCTATCCTCCTACTACGTACGCAATATTTCTCTTTGTCAGAAATCGATACGAACTTTTTTTTTCTTCTTTTCCAGT
>NC_140816.1:2060000-2062500 GCF_050613455.1 Vespa mandarinia | reverse complement strand
GCGTTGTTCATTTCCTGCTAATATTCATTCAGTCTCGGTCTGTAAGGGTAGATGGAAATGCACTTTTATTACGACGCTGCAAAACCACCGGGCCGAGCAGAAGAAACGAATTCAGCGGTTCGCGTTGTCTCCTCTTCGTCTGTCTCTCTCTCTCTCTCTCACTCTTTTTCTCTTTCTCTTTCTCTCTCTCACTCTCCTCCTATCTATCTATCTCTCCTTTTCCTATCTATTTCTCCTCCCCTTCTCTCACTCTCTCCCTCTCTCTCGCTCTGTAGTATTTTTTTCTCTTTATTCCCTTCCTATTCCTCTTTAGCCCGTAACCGTGCACTTTTCTCATCGTAAAATTAGTTCTTTTCCGATGAAAAAGCTTGTTTCTATCAAAGTTTGCCCGACCCTTTTTCCACGTAGATTACTCCGAAGCAGATGTTCTCCCTCTCTCCCTCTCTCTCTCTCTCTTTCTCTCTTTATCTTTTTCTCCCATTTCTTCTCCCTCTTTCTCCCTTCAAAGTTATTACGGGATATAACGAATTTGAATTATAATTCGCGTGGCAAATTGCTGAAGAGATGCGGCCACCGCAATACACACTTGCGCATGTATAATACGTGAAAGAAGATCTTTCTCTCTCTCTCTCTCTCTCTCTCTCTATCTCTCTATCTATCTTTTTCTCCTCGTCAAGCTCAGTCTTTTGTTGTTCTTTTTATTTCTTTTTATTTCTTTTTATTTTATTTTGTTTTTTTTTGTTTTTTTTTTTCGTCCCTCAACCCCACTAGATACGAAGAGAGACGAAGAATCGACGTAAAACGTCGAAGAACAATGGCTTATATATATGCGTTTGCATACGAAGGCGTGTGGAGTGCTGCATCGAAGGGCCTCGATTTTACTCCCTTTGTGTAAGTGAACGAGACAAAGCGGCGCCTTGCCGTGAACTTAACATGTTCCTGATATTCGAGATAATAGGATGCCTGTGCTATGACACGTACATACACAACACGAACGAACACAGGTATGTATATGTATGTATGTATGTATATACATATACACGCATTTACGCACAAATATATATTTGTGCGTGTAGTTTTATATATATATATATATGTGTGTGTGTGTGGGTGTGTGTATATAGGTATACGTGTGTTTTGCAAACACCAAGAGATTTACCGTTTTCAGTAGTAGTCTGATGCTAAGGTAAATGTATTTACGCGTACGCGTGCGCGTGCACGTTAACAACAAAGCGTGAAACCGACGGGATAGCGCGACGAGAGCAAAAACGAAGATTTATCTAGATGCCTCTAGCATACCACCGTAGAACGAAGGAAATGACACTTATTAACTCGACTTCGAGGCTTTTAGCCATTGACTCCACTGAAATACGAGTGGGTAGAAATCAAATTTGTGGAAAGACAGAGACGAATGGCATAGCCGCCATCCTCCTTCTACTTTCCGTCTGTCTCACTCTTTCTCGCTTTCTCTTTCTTTCTTTCTTCTTCTTTCTCTCTCTCTCTCTCTCTCTCTCTCTCTCTCTCTCTCTCTCCCCCCTTTCTTTTTCTCTCACTCAGCTTAACCCAATACTCGTCGATGTAGACTGACCAAACAGGAAAACTAAATTTCTTTCTATCTATTTGTCTATATATTTATTGAGATCGAAAAAGGATTTATGTTTTCTTTTTCTTTCTTTCTTTTTTCTCGATTCTATTAAATATATATATATATATATATATATATATATATATATATATATATATATACAATGCTAATAACTCTATACAACATAATAAATTTTGTAACGTAATTGCGAGTTCAATTTTTCATTCATCTCTCTCTCTCTCTCAATCCTTTCCATCCAGATAATAAGGAGCTAACGTTTATTAATATTTAATTAAATTTTATTTTACTTTGATGTCCGTATTTTACACAGAGTTGATATTTATTTTGTTACTACTATTAATATATATATATATATCAATTATATTCTCTCTCTTTTTCTCTTTCTTTCTCTCTCTTTCTTTCTTTGAATTCTATTCTTCTTTCGTATTCCCTTGCGTGTACAGTAAATTTTCTTCAGTCTATCTCCCTCGAACGATCTCCCTCGCGTTTCGTGCCATTATCGAGTTTCGAGTCTTCCGAGAGTTTCGGACGAGCTTTCAAAGTGGCGACACTTCGATCTCGACAAAGAGAGCCATACCGGCGTTCTAGCCAAGGCGAACTCTTAAAGCCGCCAATTAAGTCGAAAGGGTGGAAAGTCCGGTTACCCCCGTTCACTATTCTTCGACGCACTGCGGTTCCTTTGCAATGAGAACCTGTCGTAACCGGTACGGTAACTCGACCAACGAGCCACTTTGCTTTCAATCGTGCGGGCAAGCTCTCGGACGTTACGCGATGGTCAACTTTGACTATTGCTCGCGGTTACTACACCGGTAATCACCAAAATTGTTTGTTACTTCCTGAGTAAGTTACTAAGTAAGTGTGTGCACGTGTGCATGGATATATACGCGACTATGT
>NC_140816.1:2047500-2057500 GCF_050613455.1 Vespa mandarinia | reverse complement strand
GTAAAAGAGAAAGAGAGAGAGAGAATAAAAAGAAAAAATAAAGAAATAAAAAAAAAAGAAGGAACAATTTCTCTCATCTCCTTTAATGAACTCGTTCAACATCGTACCATCGATCCGAGGTTCACACTTAACAAAAGGATCATAATCAGCGAACGTTTGGCTCGTAAACATAAAACTTAATGGATGAAGGGAGAACGCCGTGTGAGAGGACAATAAAAAGGAAGGAAGAAAATGAAAAAAATGAGCAAAGCTAGAGAGAACAAGAAGTGAAGAGAGAGAGAGAGAGAGAGAGAGAGAGAGAGAGAGAGAATGAGTGAGTGAGATAGCTAATGGAGAAGGATGGTATAGAGCAATGTGGTGGAGGAACGTAAATCCAAAAGGAGCAAGCGGAGGAGGATAACACGCATCGACGCGGCCATCTCTAGCGTTAGAAACCATTGGAATCGGGTTCTCTGTGGTTCTCAGCGAATATAACCGTTTTTGTGCGTCCGCGTGTGAAAGTACGGTAGTAAGAGAATAGAACAGAAGAGTGTATGTGTAAGAGAAAGAGAAAGAGAAAGAAAAAGAGATAGAGATAGAGATAGAGAGAGAGAGAGAGAGAGAGAGAGAGAGAGAGATGGTTGTGTAGTTCTCGGTTTCGTGTCAGCGTGCGTGGAATGTAATACGATGGCTGGTAGCGTCACATGGGCTATTTAGGAGAAACTACCATGACGTCGAGAGTTGAAAGAGGGTGAAAGAGAAAGAGGGATAGAGATAGAAATAGAGATAGAGATAGATAAATAGATAGATAAAGAAAAAAAGATAGAGAGAGAGAGAGAGAGAGAGAGAGAGAGAAAGCAGAAGGATCGTGAAAGAACCGATGAAACATCTCTTGGTGAAAGAGAAGGACGACTAGATGCCGAAGGCAATGCGTTTCTTCTTCTTCTTATTCTTATTCTTCTTTTTTTTTATTCTAGAACACAGATCCTTTTCCAACTTCTTCATTTCTCTTTCCTTCCTTCCTTCCTTTCTTTTTTTTTCTTTTTTTTTTTTTTATATCCTTCTATCTTTTCCTCTTTATCTTCTCTCTTTTTTTTCTTCTTCCTCTTCTTCTTCTTCTTCTTCTACTACTTATTCTTCTTTCTCTTTCTCTTTCTCACGTAACATTCGTCTATGGTCTTTCTGTACGAGAGCAGTTCTTCTTTCCTCCCACCCAACATTAAACCCTTTCCCACAATTTTCTTCTACCTCTGTGCTCTTCTCTTTCTCCTCATTCACGAAGAGTAAAGAGGGAAGGGTGAGAATGGTTGAAACGTTGCAGATGCGACTCACGAGAGGAAAAGAGAGAGAAAGAGAGAAGAGAACAGTTTTCAGAGAAGAAGAAGAAGAAGAAGAAGAAGAAGTAGAAGAAGAAGGAGAGAAAAGAAGAGAAGAGAAAAGGGTATACGCTCGACCGGTTTGCAACCCTTCTTCTACTTCCTCTAACTCCTCCTTTCCCTCTTCTAACTCCTCCTCCTCCTTCTCCTCCTCCTCTTTCTACTCTTACTCCTTCCTATTTCCCCCATTTTCTCTATTTCTCTCCTTTCTTCGTGCTTGCGAAAAGCCAGACCATTGACACCGGATGCTCGGCCCGGCCATTGTTACCGCGACGGGCTAATAAAGAAAAATAAAGGCTCCTTCGTGGATATTAGCTCGGTCTCCTCTCACGCTCCTGGGATACCAGCCTGGCATCAAGAAAGAGCCCGCGAGCAAGCGAGAGAGAGAGAAAGAGAGAGAAAGAGAGGGGTGGGGGGGGAGGGTTAAGAGAAAGGGACAGAGAAAGGGAGAAAATGCAGCAGACGTTCAGGCTCACAGCTTCCTCGAAGCTTTTAAACGGCACGGTGTATTCCGAAAATACATGTTGAACGATGCCCTTTCAACATTTTTCAAGCTTCTATCGGACGTAAAAAAAAGAAAAGAAAAAAAGAAAAAAGAAAAAAAAAGAGGAAGAATTAAAAAATGTGAAAAGAAAGAAAAAAAAGAAGAGAGAGAAAACAAGAATAAAAAAAAAAAATAGAAAACGAGAAAACCAAAAGAAAAGGAAGAAAGAAAAAAAAAAGAAAAGAAAAGAAAAGAAAAGAAAACGAAACGAAAACGATGATTTAACGATCATCGGATTGGTCCTATCTCTCTTTCAGATAATTTTCATTGTTAATTTGTAATTTCATTTGACGAAATACAGTAAAATACATTTGTTGTCGGTTGAATTAATTACGAGAGTAGTGCCTGATAGACGTTCGGATTAACGTGATAATCCTTCGAGCAACGATTCTAAGGAGTACGACAATAGTCCGGACCACGTACTACTGTTTGACGATCCGGATACATCAGAAGCGGTATAGCCTTGTTGCCATATACAGTTAATGATACAACGAACGCATTCGCGAGACGACGTATGCGTATACGCGGTACGTTCAGTAAGGGAGATGTGGACACGGGATCATTGTACGGGGACGGTGCTTAATGTCTCGAGAGACAGGAGCGATCCTGCGGACAATGGCCCGTGGAAACGCGTACGGGTGCTTCGGACAGTGCTTCCCTTCGTCTCATGAGCGAAGCGTACGAGCTTATGGCGAGCCGTACATACATATAAACGCTAAAACGTTAGATAGGAGAGACAGAGATAGAGAGATAGGAGAGATAGAAAGAGAAAGAGAGAGAGAGAGAGAGAGAGAGAGAGAGAGAGAGAGAGAGAGAGAGAGAGAGACAGTGGGACATAATTTCTGTTCGATTTAGTCACGAATATGGAAATGTTTGAAGAATATGAATCAAATTTAAAATATAAAAAAGAAAAAAAAAAGAAAGAAGAGAAAAGAGGATGATCGATTGATAATATTTAACGATAATGGGAGAATGAAAATAACAAACGTAAGAAAAGAAAATAATTGGAATTTAATTAGGATAATGGGTTAAAAGCACTTATCGTATATTAATCATTATTTCTGAATTCTTATCTACCGTTCGCATACTGCCAACGAACATAACGATAATAACCATCCTCGAGGAAACGAATGTATTAACGATTATAAAAGCGATAACTATGTACATATGTATGTCGGGTTAATTAGTGTGTATTCGCTTATAGTGTCGGTGAACGCTCTTTACTCGTTTCTGGATTTTGCTAATCGAATAAAGTGTGTTGTTTAGAGATGATTTTCGTACCGGCCCGCTTAACCAACGTTAATTCTCGCTAATAACGTTTTAACGAATAAATGCCGTTTGTTATCTCTTTCTCTCCAACTAGTATCTGCGAGACCACCAGCAACCATCACCACCATTACTACTGCTACTACTACCATCACCACCACCATCACCACCCATCGCCGCCCACGCCGCCGCTGCCAACACCACTATCTGCTGCTGTTGCCGATGAAAGTGGCCGCAGAGGAGAGTACTTTGGAGTGCAAAGAGGGATTTTAATTTGTAGATAATTACCGGAGTGAGTTCTCGCTTTCAAACGAAACGTTTCATCCTCGAGTATAGCGAATGGTGGAGTTAAAGAGAGTAAGAAGGGCGGACGGGTGGATTGGGGGAAGTAAAAAGGAGGGATGGTTACGATGATCAAAAATAATATCCGAAGGATACTCGGGAATGCCCAGGGAGATTTAATACTAATCGATGTATCGAACCTTTCCCGTGTATCCCTGATAAATCATACGAATCTGAACGATTGAGGTATATGAGCCAATGAACGAACGACCAAATGACGATTGTTCGGTAACGTTTCAAAGCGAGACAGAGAAAGAGAGAGAGAAAGAGAGAGAAAGATATACAGGAATATATGCGCGATAGAGATAGATAGATAGATAGATAGATAGATAGATAGATAGAGGGAGAGAAATAGACAAAGAGCAGAGGGCTAACTCATCGTGAATTAATCGCTTTTCTCTGTATTTATTGTGATCATCGATACCATGTCAGCCGATGCTAGATCTCATTAATGATCGAAAAACTCGAGACGAAACGTGTTCATTAATTTTAATGGCACGTAGGTATAATGATTCCGTTGGCGTATTGCCGGGTGCTGATTTACACGCATGTAAATTTTGTAAATGCACCGATTACGCGAATACAACTTGATCACGGTTCTTTTTCACTTCTCACTAACACCCATCCCATCCCACCCCTCTAAACCTCCAATCCTCTAATCCTCTAACTCTTTATCCCTTTCTATCCGCTTCAATATCTACGATCGATTCAACTCACGATTTTGCATGATACCGTGTACAACACGTTCCGATCGAGCAAGGATCAAATAATGATTTTCGAAAAGGCAAGATACGTGCGTTCAACAAATTTTGAACTATTAAACAATATATTTCGACGCAAATATGAAGAATTAGGAATGATGAAAATATTAAAACGATTTAAGTACATTAATATATATATATATATATATATATATATATATATATAAATGTTAGAGAGAGAGAGAGAGATTCGTTTAATACGGGATAACGTCTACCTCTGTCGTTATTGTTCCGCTAAAATATGTATAAATTTCGATAGAATTTCAACGTAATAAAAGCCATGCCTCATTTCGAAAATTATCCTATCGTCGAATACAATTTACTAAAGAGTACGTGCGCCTGTGTGTGTCTGTGTGTAAGAGAGAGAGAGAGAGAGAGAGAGAGAGAGAGAGAGAGAGAGAGAGAGAGAGAGAGAGAAAGAGAGAGAAAAGTTTTAGATTACTTTCATTGATTAATCTTCGTCTGTAAAAGAGCATAAATGACAAAATTAACATGGATAGATAGATAGAGAGAAATATAGAAAGTCTTTGATTTTTGAATCTATAAAACGAGAACACGTTTGAATATTGCCTGTAGTATCATTTGAACGTATCTGTCGTTATTTTACCTATAGATGTGTGCGTTTGTACCTTCAGCAACTATCAATATAGATACAATCTGCATGGATGAATGTGTGTTCATATATGAAGGAATACGTGTAGGATATGTATCTAGGGCCTGTATCCTATATATCTATATGTGTACGCGTATGCGTATACGTATGCGTATATATAGGTGAGCACATTCAAAGCATCTTTGTCGATCGTAGCCCGTTAGTATATATACATATATATATATATATATACATACATATATAGATGGCTGTGTAATTTCAGTACAGAGGTATCATATACGATGGTACACGAAGCGAACGGATTGAAATCCGAACATCGATCGAGACAACGAATTCCACGATACTGGCACGATGGCACGTACGAAAAGGCAAGAGCGACACTGCGAGCAGAAATACCTGAATGCCACGAGAATCCGAAATTTTTTGTCCTCCGATACGGAGCATACCGTACTGGACACATGCATGCAGATACTACGCACATGTCTGGTATTCAATTAATCCTTGCCGAAGAGAGAAAGAGGAAGAGTGATATAGATATATAATATACATATATACGGAGAGAGAGAGAGAGAGAGAGAGAGAGAGAGAGAAATATATATGTATCGATATTTATACAGGTATATAATATATATATATATATATATATATATATATACATATATATATGTTATAATATACATGTGGATATATATTTATTTCTATGTAAATATATAAACGCGAATTGATAGCGAATCGAAACAAAAAGATATTCTTTGATCGTATTACATTTAAAAACGTGATACCGGTATTTCAAAAAATGAAAATTAATTTAGCGAATTATTATTATTTTCTTTTTAACCTAAAAATTTCCGATCGTGTAATACTTATTATCCGTACGCGTTTGGCTCGCTTATCGTCCTTATCCGTTTTATACTAGGCTCGTCCGATAGATGAAATTATATCCGGCTCTCAAATCGAGACAGCGAGCCGTGCGAGATTATAAAAAGCAATTTCACCAACATTTCCTGTTGTATCGGTGTCTGTCACATATGTATGTATATATCTATATGTTAGAAAAAGAGATGGAAAGTTCTCCTATCTCTAAACCAATCGGATCGATTTTGAATCAATGCGATCGGTTCCTTTTTTTTTCTTTTATTTCCATTTTCCTTTTCTTTTCTTCTCTCTCTCTCTCTCTCTCTCTCTCTTTTTTATTTCTTTTTAAATCGTAGTAATGCAAAGAGACTATTACATCGAACGTGATAAATTATCAGTCAAAGAATCCCCTTGAATGGAAAAAAATCGAAGAATAAAAGCAAAGAAGACGTACGAAAGAAAGAGACAAAGAGAGAGAGAGAAAGAGAGAAATAGATAGATAGATAGATAGATAGAGAGAGAGAGAGAGAAAGAGAGAGAGAGAGAGAGAAAGAGAGACAAAAATAGAACGGAAAAGTTACTGTATTTTTTCTTGTTTTTTTTTTTTCTCTTTTTTTTTTTTTTTTGATATTAACTAAACGAGAGACAAAGAGATAGAAGAGAAGAAACATTTTTCATTAGCGATTTTCGATCGCATAGCTTTGTTCTTTCGTCGATTGCCATCTGCCGGTTCGCTCTATCTTGCCTCGCGATAAACTATAGATTCTCGTTTATTGCACTTTCCATGATGCATGCGCACTACTAGTCAAGCACATATAGAACTTACAATCACGCATACAGAATAACGTTCTATATATATATATACTTGATATAGACATCCTTACGTATATAACTATGTGTATATACACATAATATATGTATACATTTATATATATTCTATACATAAATACAGACGTGGTAGTAAAAGAAAAGAGAAAAAAAAACAATCGACAAACCCAAGTATGGTTTCGTTGAGGAGAAATAGGAAACGAGGAAGAGCAAAAAGAGAGAGAAAGAGAGAGAGAGAGAGATAGAGAGAGACAGAGAAAAAGAGAGACAAGGAGTTTGTAGACAGACGCGTTAACTGATAATCGATAACCCTTCTCCCTCTTTCCTCGTATTACGGATAGAAAATATTGACGCGAGGCAACGACCATCGGGCAAGCGATATTAAACCGTTTCCACGCCCTGGATAAAATTTCCGTCCTATCGTGTTCTAGCACAGGAGTGAAATAACATTTGGATTCTTACGTTGCACGAATAAACCGTTATCACAAAAACCAGCCATTCTCTCTCTCTCTCTCTCTCTCTCTCTCTCTCTCTCTCTCTCTCTCTTTTATATATATATATGAAGAAAAAGGAGAAGCGTTAGAATTTTCATTATAATGGAAACTTTATCAAAGAAATTAACTAACACCGATAATTATACCTTTCAACGTTCATTTTCGCATCGATCGGAATTTATGTAAACTTACGGACTCGTTTTCTCGAATATACAAATAGAAAAAGAGAGAAAAAGAAAGAGAGAGAGGGAGAGAGAGAGAGAGAGAGAGAGAGAGGGAGAGGGAGAGAGAGGGAGAGGGAGAAAGATTATCAATCCACGCATCTATCTTAACCCCATATGAGTATGTGTAATTACGCGTAAAATAATTAATTATTCGTGTTAAATTAATATTTAGTTATCATAATGAAAATTACGTAAATATATAGAAAAAAAACATATGAAGTATTGCTAACGATTCGACGATTCTATATTTTTCGCTTTCGTGAGTGAAATATCGATGGGCACTAGGGTTCGATTACGTTGAAAAAATATCGATGAGTGAACGAATAGAATTGGTTAGGAGAGAAAAAGGTGTTGTCTCGATTAAAAGGAAAAAAGAATGTTGCGACTAGAGTAACCGGTTAGAATTGCAAAAGGAAATAGTTGAATTGATAATCGATAACACCTTTTGAAACTCACCATGGAACTGATAAAAAGTATCGACGATAACCAATACTTGAAATATTAATCAAAGAATATAAAATATACGGAAATATAACTAAAGTAGTAAGTTTTAAAATATTTTAATTACATAACGCATACTCCTTTTCCCTTTTCCCATAATTTTTAATTTGAAATTTCAAATCCTCCATCTGTTTTTCTCTTTCGTATTTTTCAATTCCGAAAAAGGAAAAAAAAGAAAAAGAAAAAAATCATGTCGACAGAATATCCCTTGAGCATTTAAATGCATTACTTTTAAGACCATATATACATATATACATACATACATACATACATACATACATACATACATACATACATACATACATATATACATCTATATATATATATATATATATATATATATATATATATATATTTCGTAAAAATTTGATTGTAAATTAGTTCTAAATCTAAGATAGGATATAGGATACTTCAATAATGCGTTTCATGTAATAATAAACGATAGAACAAAGATGAAATATTTAACGATAAGCGTGCTTATAGATTGTTGTAGATTGGTTGTAAGCACGGAAATAGTTTAATCACTTGATGAATTTTTTAGAGAATCTTATAAATATATAAACACACACACACATAACTATGTGATAAATTTTGAAGGATAGGAAAGAGGGATAGAGAGATAGACCGAGAGAGAGATAGACTGAGAGAGAGAGAGAGAGAGAGAGAGAGAGAGAGAGAGAGAGAGAGAGAGAGTGAGGAAGATGGTTAGATGCGTTAATACACTGGAGTCCGGTATGATACGAGCCGTCCGGAAAAGCTGCTAACTGGGATGGCGCTTGGTTGTACGACGTCGAGCAAGAGCATGATCCTTCGTGAGCATGCAACAATCTGTGCGTGATAAATGATCTCGAACGGCCATTATGCGGTTGATTTGAGCAACGCTCATTCACGTGCAACGCTGCCAGAGTACTTCACTGTCTGTGCGAGCGACCATTCAGGTACACAGAGCTATAGCCATAGCACAACTCTGCAGTCGCCGTATTCTGCCACGGGTCCTCTTGTTTTAACCCTCTCGCCCTCTTTACCAATACTATTACCATGTAATCGTATACGTGCACGAGCTTTACGTACGAGTGAGGCGAGAGATTTATCAAGCAGTTTAACAATGCGGACGAGTAATAGAATCGGATCCTATTCCACAAAGCCCACTGCTGTGTATTGTATGTTTGCTTCACTGGTATATTCGATTCTAATCAAACTCTCCAGGCCTTAGGGAAATAATACATTATCAGCTATTCAAGTAGTACTTATTAGTGTAATACTTAGAGAAAAAAGAGAGGGAGAGAGGGAGAGAGAGAAAGAGAGAGAGAGAGAGAGAGAGAGAGAGAACGAGAGATAATAATATGTATTCATGTCAATTAAGAAACCATTATCACATTGATCTTTTGTTTTATATTTTTCTCGTTTTGCTTTTTTCTTTCTTTTTCTTTTATTCCTTTTTTTATTCTTTTTCTTTTTCTCCTTTTTTATTTTTTTCTTTTTTGTTTTTTTTTCCTTTCCTTTTACAAAGATCAACGACGAATTTCATTCCCTTTAAAATGATTATATTAATAATGAGAAGTTATAAATTGTGTTAGCTTACGTACGGACACACGGATGGAGAAAAAGTTAGTTAACTTTACGACGCTGTAAAGATAAGAAAGTCACCGCGCTCGAAAGATTTATTATTGGACCTGGCTCGTTGTAATAAACCTTGGTGGTATCGATACAGCACGTAATCGTTGAGCTTCGCTCGTTACGTCCGCGTACGTGATTTATGTATTCTCGGTTCCTCGTTACAATGCGGTATTTTTGAAATTAGTCGTTACCGAGTAGACAAAAAAAGAAAAGAAAAGGAAAAAAAAAAGAAGGAAAAGAAAAAAAATGAAAGTTGACAGGAACGAATTCCTTTCGAATTTTCTTTTTACAATTGCATTCGATCTTTTCGAATAAACGAATTTATATTATAACGTAGATATGTATATACGTATCTATATACATACGTAGATACGTAATATATAATGGATCGTTTCAATATCTTCTTCGACAAAGGTTTCGACGAAAGTGCACTGCACTGCAAACTAATATACATACATACATACATACATAAATACATACATACATATATACATACATAACATATATACATACATATATGTATCTAGGGTATATCGTTATTGGCATATCATTTTATTATGAACAAAATTCAGTGCACGGATCGTGTATATTCTCTATCCT